>NC_134830.1:33503470-33803470 GCF_004210375.1 Tachypleus tridentatus
TGGAGCTTCACCATATTACTAAAATCTACGTCTTTAAAAGTCAGTATGTTAGTGGAATTTAAACGTGTTAATTAAGAACTGTGTGTTTAAAATTAAACATACTCTAAACATACAAAGTCAGTATCTTAGTGGAGTTCGAACATGTTAATTCAAAACTATGTGTTTAAACATACTAAGTCAGTATGTTAGTAGAGTTCCAACATGTTAATTCAGAACTATGTGTTTAAATTAAACATACTAAGTCAGTATGTTAGTAGAGTTCCAACATGTTAATTCAAGAACTATGTGTTTAAACATACTAAGTCAGTATGTTAGTAGAGTTCCAACATGTTAATTCAGAACTATGTGTTTAAACATACTATGTCAGTATGTTAGTAGAGTTCCAACATGTTAATTCAGAATTATGTGTTTAAATTAAACATACTAAGTCAGTATGGTAGTAGAGGTTCCAACATGTTAATTCAAAACTATGTGTTTAAAACATACTAAGTCAGTATGTTAGTAGAGTTCCAACATGTTAATTCAGAACTATGTGTTTTTAAACATACTAAGTCAGTATGTTAGTAGAGTTCCAACATGTTAATTCAAGAACTATGTGTTTAAACATACTAAGTCAGTATGTTAGTAGAGTTCCAACATGTTGAATTCAGAACTATGTGATTCAATTAAACATACTAAGTCAGTATGTTAGTAGAGTTCCAACATGTTAATTCAGAACTATGTGTTTAAACATACTAAGTCAGTATGTTAGTAGAGTTCCAACATGTTAATTCAGAACTATGTGTTTAAATTAAACATACTAAGTCAGTATGTTAGTAGAGTTCCAACATGTTAATTCAGATCTATGTGTTTAAACATACTAAGTCAGTATGTTAGTAGAGTTCCAACATGTTAATTCAGAACTATGTGTTTAAAATTAAACATAACAAGTCGATATGTTAGTGACGTTCCAGGATATTAATCAAGAACTACGTTTTTAAAATTAAACATACTAAGTCAGTGGATAACTTGAATTCAATCTACAAAATGTATTATAACGTGTTTCTAAATCATCAGTTTGAAAAAGTAAAAATTCTGTCTGCTATTTTTTTTGCATAAAACAACATGTAATAACAATTTTATTGTTGTTCTTTTCACAAAATGGATGGTGATTAGGGCACCCGACTCATTATCTGAGGATCGCGGGTTCGAATTTCCATCACACCAAATATATTCGCCATTTCAGCTGTGGGGGGTGTTATAATTTTACGGTTAATTCTACTATTCGTTAGCAAAAGAGCATCTTAAGAGTTTGCGGTGGGCGGTGATGAGTGCTTCTGCCTTCCCTGTAGCCTTACACTGTTAAATTAGGGACGACTAGCGCAGATAGCCCTAGTGTAACTTTGCGCGGAATTCAAACATAAACAAGTAAAATTTATCCTGCAAAATAAATCAACTCATAAATAGACGTGATTATATCAGAAAACAACGTTGACATTGTTGTTGGGTTTTGAAACATTAAGTCCGAAATATTGTTACTTAATCATCTTGGGCATATTTTTAAAATGGAATTTGAATGTGAGATTACATAACGACCATTTGATATTTGTAAATATTTTATACATTTTCTGTTTGTTTATTTTTCGATTATTTTCTGGTAAAGGGTATACGATATTAAGAGCAAACATTTTGAATAAATAAATGCACATTACATTTAATCATCATTATTTATAAAATAGTTTGTCATCAGTGTTTTCATTGAACGATATTAGATGAACTTTCTTTTTTTTACAAAATGTATGTTTGTTTGTTTCTGAATTTCGTTCAAAGCTACGAGGAGCTATCTGCGCTAGCCGTCTCTAATTTAGCAATGTAAGACTAGAGGGAAGGCAGTTAGTTATCACCACCCACCGCCAACTCTTGGGATACTCTTTTACTAAGGAATAGTGGGATTAACAGTCACATTATAACGCCCCCACGGCTGAATAGGCGAGCATGTTTGGTTCGACAGGGATTCGAACCCGCGACTCTAACATTACCAATCGAGCGCCTTATCCCACCTGGCCCTACTGGGCCAAAATGTATTGTTTGTTTGAGTTAATCACAAAGCTACACAATGAGCTGTCGGTGCTCTGCCTACCACGGGTATCAAAACCGATCTCTAGCTTTGTAGGTCCGCAAACATACTGCTGTGTCTCTGGGGAAATGCCCATCTGATGGCACAGCGTTATGTCTGTGAACTTACAAAGCTAGAAACCGGTTTTGATACTCATCGTGAGCAAGCACAGAACCAGTATCTATCTTTAACTAACTAACCTTTCGTATGGTTCTTTATTATTTGTATTTCTTTTTTTTCTTACTCTTTGCTGTCAAAATTAAATGCACATCGCGGTGCATCTAGTTGTGAAAAGCTTTAAGATTGATCTTTGTAAAATAGAAAGTGCCTTTTCCTTATCATTTTGCTGGACAATACCTACGAAACAATAGGTTGCGAGTTTCTCTCTACGTCATTATAACGAGTAGATTGAAAGCTTTGTCTCGGAAGAAGTATTATAAATATGGAAAGTATTTTGAAAACGATAAGAATTCAAGCGTGATTTTGGAAAGACACAGGTTATCTAACTTACTGCACATACCGTTTTGATCTCAGGATGTTTTGTTAGTACGAGCTCGAAAAAGATATCATCTCTTCCAAACTCCTGAAATGACTTGGACTACCAATCATTTGAGGTTAATAGTATGCTATCCAATCAAGGTTTTTCTATCGTTTCTTTCTAAATATCTTAATACCGTGTAATTGTATTAGCTTCCATGAATCGCATACATAATAAATGGTAAGGTATCTGTTTCACATTCTTCAGATAACGGCCGTTGTTGTTTCTATTGCCTTGACGAGTAAAGGTTTTGTCTCAAGGTATTCCACTTCGTTTGACACATTAATTATGTAAATACATATTATTTTTTTTACATTTTAATTTTCTATACGTATTAGAATCTGCACACCAACTCTTGGATACTAGCAAACGTAAGTGAGAGGATACACTAATAAGGCACAGTTATAAACTACGAAAATACCTCAAAATCACAGAAAATTTTCTCCGCGTGCACGAGGTACTACTTTTAGTCGGTTCTATCTGGTCTAATTTAATTTAAGCTCAGGAATGATGAATTACTAGTAGTTTTTTCTTCCCAGTTGACCTCATTAATCATGTGATTAACCGAAGTCTCCTGACGGTATTTGCATTTCTGTAAGCTCCATTTCACGATAGTGTAGCAATTTTAATTACGGCTGGAAATATTATCGCTCCGGGTTGGAAAGAACACAGACAACTAGCACTTGGAAGATACAAAGAGCTGACGAAAACAAAAATAGAGTTCAGATAGGGGCTGAAAAGCTATTGGTGCTTGCTTTCTATTTTCCCTGGCGTGTGTGTTGTAAATTGTAGCCAAACGAGGAGTGAAATAGGAGGAACATTAAATAAACGATCAATGTTAACACACTAAACACTTGTATACGGGATTTTATAGAAATACGCTTAAGAAGTGATACAGTTTGAACATGCATGAATGCCCAAGGATTTCACATTGCTTCATATTACCATGAATTACATTTCGTGACCAGAAGCGATCACCGAGCATGAAAAAAAATAAAAAAAATGAACGCATGTTCAAAGTTAAGTAATCACATTTTCTGAGAACAGAACACAAGCATAATAATTGTCTCGTGTTACGTGATGTACTAAGTCCAAGGTGACAAAAGGTAAGATTTCAATGAAGATATCGTGTTACGTGATGAACCAAATCAATGCATTTTTGTAACAACGCAAATTATTTTAGGATAATATAACAAACGGTTGTTTCTAAATTTAGTAGTACATATATAGATGTTTTCGAATCAAAACCACTTGGCATGTGGAACTAATGCTGGTTGTTACAAAGAATGACATGAATTGCTCGCTAAAGTACCCCCTCCTATCAGTAATAATGTAAACATTAAATATATTATATAGTCCAAAAGTGTATTTATTTGATATTGCCGTATATATATCCACCATTCATCTCTGATGAAAAAAAAATCGATTTTGTTGCACATAAGTTCTGTGAAAGCTCCAAAATTAAGTTGTCCTAACTTGTATTTCCCCACTTCTTCAAATTTGTGTATTATTGTTATAACCCATCTTCTTCACTTATTCTAAAACTTGTATTTAAGCGTTTACTCTATTGTTGCTTAGCGTGGAATGGAATCGAAGTTTTACGTCATTTTCTCTTTGTTGCAATATTTGCATCTGAAGAAAGTCGTTTCGTCCAGAACTTCGTACTAAGAAAAGCATGGTTTTAGGGTTGTAAGTATTACATGTGTTATTGAAATGAAATGTTTATGTTTGCCATCCACTATATAAGTTAATAACACTCCTGTACTAAATTACACTTTTTGTAAACTTATTAAAGGAATAATCTTACATATTTGATGATATTCTATACTAAATTATTTTTTATGGGAGTTTTGTATGAGTTTTACGATAATTATAACATACGTAACCTTGAAATATAAGACTTTAAGCCGTCGTATTGTACACGTTTGGTGAAAGTTTTGGCCCAGGTAATTGTGTTGTATACGTTAGATGACAGTTTTATCTTAGGTAATATTTTTATAAAATGTATCACGAAAGATTTTTCCCAAGTAATATTATTTATTATTGTATAAGTATAATGTAAGTCTTTTCCCAAATAATTGTTTGTTTTGAATTTCGCACAAAGCTCTCGAGGGCTATCTGCCCGAGCCGTCCTAATTAGTAATGGGAAGGCAGCTAGTCATCACTACCCACCGCCAACTCTTGGGCTACTCTTTTATCAACAAATAGTGGGATTGACCATCACATTATATCGCCCCCACGGTTGAAAGGGCGAGCATGTTTGGTGCGACCGGGATTCGAATTCGCGACCCTCGGGTTACTAGTATAACGCCTTTACACGATTGGCCATGCCGGGTCGTCCGAAGTAATATTATTTATTATTGTATAAGTATAATGTAAGTTTTTTCCAAGTAATATTGTTTATTATTATATAAGTAAAATGTAAGTTTTTTCCAAGTAATATTATTTATTATTGTATAAGTAAAATGTAAGTTTTTTCCAAGTAATATTATTTATTATTGTATAAGTAAAATGTAAGTTTTTTCCAAGTAATATTATTTATTATTGTATAAGTATAATGTAAGTTTTGGTCTTTAATAACATTGGTATATAATCCTGACGGAATTTTTTCCTTAGTAATTCTTATATGAGCTTCTTGTAAGTTTTCTTGCAAGTAACATTCTTAATTATAATATTTTGTATATAAGTTTAGTGGAAGTTTCTTGTTTTTTTTCCGAGGTGACCTTGTTTTATAAGGTTGACAGAATTGTTGTCCTAAATGACCTATTTTTTAATGAGCTTGATGAAGTTACTGGGCTGAGTGACTTTGTTACACAAACATGGTAGAGTTTTGGTGCTAGGAGGCTTTGCTATACAAAAATGATGACTTCTTATACAAGCTTGATGAAGTTACTGGGCTGAGTGACTTTGTTACACAAACATGGTAGAGTTTTGGTGCTAGGAGACTTTGCTATACAAAAATGATGACTTCTTATACAAGCTTGATGAAGTTACTGGGCTGAGTGACTTTGTTACACAAACATGGTAGAGTTTTGGTGCTAGGAGACTTTGCTATACAAAAATGATGACTTCTTATACAAGCTTGATGGATGATTTGGGCTAAGTGATTTTTGTACAATATTGGTAGAGTTATTGGGCTAAATAAGTTTGTATAACAAACTTGATCCGTATGTTGTAGTGGTTTTGTTATACAAACTTGATGGATGTATTGGGCTAAGTGACTTTATTATACGGACATAACGGAATTATTGGGCTAAATGATTTTGTTATACAAATGTGATGGATATCTTGAGCTAAGTGACCTTGTCAACAGATTCGATGGATATCTTGGTATAAATAACCTTGTTATACAAGTGTGATTGATGTCTTGAGCTGAATGACCTTGTTATACAAGTGTGATGGATATCTTGAGCTGAGTGACCTTGTTATACAGACTTGGCTGAGTTATCACTAACATAACCACTGCGTAAAGGTAATGGGAAGATTGTTTTGTTTCTTCAAACATAACCCCCCAGTGACACAGCGATATGTCTACTAACTTACAACACTAGGAACTGGGCTTCGATACCCGTGGTGGGCAGAGCACAGATAACCAGTTATGTAGCTCTGTGCTTGGTCACAAAGAAAGACTTTAGACGTTGTTGAGATTTATACAGAAAATGAATATTAGTAGATGGAGTCACATAATAAATTATCTCTCATAATAATACGAGTACTCAGTTGTCTGTCCTGAAATTGTGCGCCCACCTTACTGTCTAAATACGTAAGCACGCCACTTTATTGTTTGTTTGTTGTTGCTGTTTTTAATTTCGCGCAAAGCTAATTAAGGGCTATCTGCGCTAACCGCTCATAATTTAGCAGTGCAAGACTAAAGGGATGGCAGCTAGTCAACACCACCCACCACCAACTCTTGAGATACTCTTTCTTCAATGAATAGTTGAACTGACAGTCATAT
Source organism: Tachypleus tridentatus (assembly GCF_004210375.1). NCBI lineage: Eukaryota > Metazoa > Arthropoda > Merostomata > Xiphosura > Limulidae > Tachypleus > Tachypleus tridentatus. Next base: position 33,510,059 of record NC_134830.1, read on the forward strand.
TATAACGTCCTTACGGCTGAAAATGCTAGCATGTTCGACGAGAATTCGAACTCGCGACCCTCAGATTGCGAGTCGAGTGCCTCAACTATCATTTCAACACTTTAAGACCTTTATCTCTATAATTTACATGGTTGAATTAAAATATTTTGTGAAGTGTTACTAGTGTTTAGTAACGATTAAATGTTAGTAAAATGAAACTGTGCCTATCTTCTAATTAGTTAAATAACAGTGTTCAAGGATAAACAATATTATGAATAATTATTGGACTGAGTGTATAGGAAAATTTTAATAGAACCTTTATCTCAAAATTTACAAGGAACAGGTTATTTGAAATGAACCATGACCTTCTCGTGATTTATTACTGTTGAAGATGTGTTCTGGTATCTACAAAAGGATTCACCAACCCGCGATAAGCTGCTCATGACGTAACATGTTTCGAGATTTTATGAAAGATTTTATCAAGAAGGGTAGAGCCAGTCAGGAGCTCTGTGCGTGTGTTCAGAAGATTGAAATTAATTTAGTTACGTATAGATAATCGAACGATGCGTGTTACTCCCGGGTTAATGGATAAATCACTGCAATTTACCAACTGACTTTTTAACCATCATTTTCTATAATTACGTAGAAATGGTCATCATTACCGTAAGGTCAAAGTGCGATGTATAAAATCCGGTAATTGTCTTTTGTTTTTTGTGTTTTTTATATTTACCGAAGTTTATGTTAGCATTTGATTTGTTTTAATGTTTTATTTTGTAAGTTGAAAGTGTCAGAATGGGTATACAGTTCACACTATAAATTTTTAATGTCATTGGCCATCTATCTGCTACAGTTCTCTGTTCAGGAGATACGATTCAGCTAAAGACTTTTTTCATAAACTTAGTTGGGCGATTTAACGAGGTATAAGTGGTTGTACGTAGTTTCTTAATAAAGCAAGTTTCGAACAAATATTTAACTAAATAACGTACTGGGAAACATTAAAAAATGGCCATATATAAGATGTTAGTACGTGTAACATCTGAAAGTATTTGTAGAATATTGAGGCTTCGCTCCAAATTATCAGTGAACTAATCTTGCGATACACCAATAAGCGAGCGAGATCTACTAGGCTACATCAAAGATGAGAACTCAAAAAAATCAGAAGAAAAACTTTAGTTTTCTATTATTTCGTGTTAGTCGCTGCTTTGTGCAGAAAGTTTACATACAGTTATTTAATAAGCGGAATCTAATTGATAGTTAGAGATATGACAGGTTTGGAACGGAGTTTCAGTAGTTACCTTTCTTCAGTTACCATGGGAAAACACGTGTGTGGGTACAGTGTTAGTTTCTCTTGTTTTGATAGAATTCGTAGGATTTATTTACATATTAATGACATGGTAATTATGACGGTTGGATTATCGTAACTTATTAATGAAGATCTTGCGTATATTATTCACAACTGCTTTGTATCGATGTTGTTTTTTCTCGTCATTTTCGAAAATGTTGAAACAAATATTTGCATATGTTGTTCTTACCAAGAATAATTATACGAAGGAACTGGTAATGGTTTACTTTTCTGCCGTTATTCCTTGTTTCGAAATTTCGTAAATGATGGATTTGTTTTGTTTTTTGTTTTACTTGAAAAGAGTAAATTTGACACGCGAGGGAAAGTATTATAATTCTGAAATAAATAGAAACTCACAATAAATGTGTGTACTACAAAACAGCGTGACATTTAGCTATTTCAATCTATTTTTCCACAGTTAACTCGTCTTTTATGGCCTTAAATCCTTACAATTATGTTTTCTGTTAACAGCGTCTACGACAACCTAATGACAAACCCACTGGTGCCAAAGGTAAATAAGTAAATGTACTAACTGTACACTTACCAAACAATAAAATGTACCATTGACTCTGCACGCCAGACAGTAAAAATGTGCTAACTGTACGCTTACCAGAACAATAAAATGTGCCGTTGATCTGCGTTTGCCAAACAATGAAATGTACTAAAATATGCGCTTTTGCCGAAACAGTAAAGATGTTGCTAACTATGCGCTTGCCAGACAGTTAAAGATGTTGCTAACTATGCGCGCAGACAGTAAAGATGTTGCTAACTATGCGCTTGCCAGACAGTTAAAGATGTGCTAACTATGCGCTACCAAACCAGTTAAAGATGTGCTGGCTGTGCGCGCAGACAGTTAAGATGTAGCTGGCTATGCGTTTTGCCAGACCAGTAAAGAGATGTTGCTAACTGTGCGCGCAGGCAGTTAAAGATGTGCTGGCTGCGCGCGCAGACAGTTAAAGATGTACCTGGCTGTGCGCGCAGACAGTTAAGATGTGCTGGCAGCTATGCGCGCAGAACAGTTAAAGATGTGCTGGCTGTGCGCTTGCCAGACAGTAAAGATGTGCCGTTGATCTGCGTTTGCCAGACCAGTAAAGTGTGCTAACTATGCGTTTGCCAGACAGTAAAGATGTGCTACTTTATGCGCGCCAGACAGTTAAAGATGTGCTGGCTGTGCGCGCAGACAGTTAAAGATGTACTGGCTGTGCGCTGCAGACCAGTAAAGATGTGCTAAACTATGCGCGCCAGACAAATAAAAGTGTGCTGGCTGTTGCGCTTGCCAGACAGTTAAAGATGTGCTGGCTATGCGTTTGCCAGACAGTAAAGATGTGCTAACTATGCGCGCAGACAGTAAAGGTATTGCTGACTATGCGCGCAGACAGTTAAAGATGACGCTGCTTGTGCGCGCAGACGAGTTAAAGATGTGCTGACTATGCGCGCCAGACAGTTAAAGATGATGCTGGCTGTTGCGCGCCAGACAGTAAAATGTGCTGGCTGTGCGCTTGCCAGACAGTAAAGTGTGCTGGCTATGCGCGCGCAGACAGTAAAGTGTGCTGCTATGCGTTTGCCAGACAGTAAAATGTGCTGGCTATGCGTTTGCCAGACAGTAAAGATGTGCTGAATATGCGTTTTGCCAGACAGTTAAGATGTGCTTACTGGTATGCGTTTGCCAGACAATAAAGATGGTGCTGGCTATGCGTTTGCCAGACAGTTAAGATGTGCTGGCTATGCGTTTGCCAGACAATGAGATGTGCTAACTGTGCGCCAGAACAGTAAAGATGTGCCGTTGACTGCGTTTGCCAGACAGTAAAGATGTTCGCTAACTATGCGTTTACAGAGCAATAAAAATGTGCTAACTATGCGCGCAGAACAGTTAAAGATGTGCTAACTGTGCGCCCGCAGAACAGTTAAAGATGTACTGACTATGCGTTTGCCAGACAGTTAAGATGTGCTGGCTGTTGCGCGCAGACCAGTTAAGATGTGCTGACTATGCGCGCAGACGGTTAAAGATGTAGCTGGCTGTTGCGCGCAGACAGTTAAAGATGTACTGGCTATACGTTTTGCCAGACAGTTAAGATGTGCTGGCTGTTGCGTTTGCCAGACAATAAAGTGTGCTGGCTATACGCGCAGACAGTTAAAGATGTGCTAACTGTGCGCGCAGACAGTAAAGATGTGCTGACGCTACGCGCGCAGACAGTTAAAGATGTGCCATTGACTCTGCGTTTGCCAGAGCGGTAAGATGTTGCCGTTGACTCTGCGTTTGCCAGACGATAAAGATGTGCCGTTGACTCTACGTTTGCCAGGCAGTAAAGATGTTGCTGGCTATGCGCGCAGACAGTAAGATGTTGCTGGCTATGCGCGCAGACAGTTAAAGATGTGCCGTTGACTCTACGTTTTGCCGAGCAGTAAAGATGTGCCGTTGATCTGCGTTTGCCAGACAGTAAAGTATGTGCCCGTTGATCTCTGCGTTTGCAGACAGTAAAGTGTGCTAACTATACGCTTACAAACAGTAAAGTGTACTAACTATGCGCTTGCCAGACAGTTAAGATGTGCCGTTGATCTCGTTTGCCAGACACAGTAGTAAAATGTGCCGATTGAACTCAGCGTTTGCCAGAGCAGTAAAGTGTTTTAACTATATGCGCTTGCCAGACAATAAAGATGTGCTGACTGTACGCGCCGCCAACAGTAAAGATGTGCCGTTGACTCTGCGTTTGCCAAGCGATAAAAAGTGTGCCGTTGACTCTGCACGCAGACAGTAAAAGAGTGTGCTGGCTGTGCGTTTACCGAACAATTAAAGATGTTGCTGCTGTGCGTTTTACCAGACAATAAAGAATGTGCCGTTGATCGGCGTTTGCCAGGCAATGAAGAGTGTGCTGACTATGCGCGCAGACAGTAAAGATGTTGCTAACTATGCGCGCCAGACAGTAAAGATGTACGCTGGCTATGCCGCGCCAGACAATAAAGATGATGTGCCGTTGATCTGCGTTTGCCAGACAGTTAAGATGTGCCGTTGACTCGGCGTTTGCCAGAGCAGTAAAGATGTACTGACTATGCGCTTGCAGACAGTAAAGATGTACTGGCTAAACTGCGCTTGCCAGAATGTAAAGTGTGCCGTTGACTCTACTTTTGCCAGACCGGTAAAGATGTGCCATTGACTCTACGTTTGCCAGACAGTAAAGATGTGCCGTTGACTCTACGTTTTACCAAACAGTAAGAATGTGCTGGCTGTGCACGCCAGACCAACTAAAGTGTGCCGTTGACTCTACGTTTACCAAACAGTTAAAGATGTTGCTAACTGTGCGTTTGCCAGACCGATAAAATGTGCCATTGACTCTGCCGTTTACCAAGCAATAAAGATGTGCCGTTGATCTGCGTTTACCAGAAGCAGTAAAGATGTACTAACTATACGCTTACCAGACAGTAAAGATGTTGCCATTGACTCTACGTTTGCCAGGCAGTAAAGATGTTGTAGCTATACTGTGCTACACGAGCAGTAAAGATGTACGCTAACTATGCGCTTACCCAGAATGATAAAGTGTGCTAACTTCATACGCTTGCCAGACAGTAAAGTGTGCCGTTGATCTGCGTTTTGCCAGACGGTAAAGATGTGCCGTTGACTCTACGTTTACCAGACAATAAGGAAGATGTGCCATTGACTCTACGTTTACCAGGCAGTAAAGATGTGCTAACTATGCGCTTGCCAGACAGTAAAGATGTGCCGTTGACTCTGCGTTTGCCAAGCCATGTAAAGATATGTGCTAATATGCGCCTTGCCAGGCATTAAAGATGTTGCTAACTATGCGCGCCAGACCAGTAAAGATGTGCCGTTGATCTGCGTTTGCCAGACGGTAAAGATGTGCCGTTGACTCTACGTTTGCCAAACCAGTAAAGATGTGCCGTTGACTCTGCGTTTGCCAGGCAATAAAGATGTGCTAACTTATACGTTTGCCAGACAGTTAAAGATGTACCGTTGACTCAACGTTTTACCAGGCAGTAAAGATGTGCTAACTATACGCACCTTATAGACAGTAAAGATGTGCTAACTATACGCGCGCAGACAAGTAAAGATGTGCCATTGACTCTGCGTTTTGCCAGACGGTAAAGATGTGCCGTTGATCTACGTTTACCAGACAGTTAAAGATGTGCCGTTGACTCGGCGTTTGCCAGGCATATAAAGATGTGCTAACTATGCGCTTACCAGACAGTAAAGATGTACTGGCTATGCACGCGCAGACAGTAAAGTGTGCCATTGACTCTGCGTTTTGCCAGACGGTAAAGTGTGCCGTTGACTCTGCGTTTACCAGACAGTAAAGATGTACCGTTGACTCTACGTTTGCCAGACCAGTAAAGATGTGCTAACTATGCGCCGCGCAGACAGTAAAGATGTTGCCGTTGATCTACGTTTACCAGACAGTTAAAGATGTGCTAACTGTGCGTTTTGCCAGACAGTAAAGATGTGCCGTTGACTCTACGTTTGCCAGGCAGTAAAGTGTGCCGTTGACTCTGCGTTTACCAGAATTAAAGATGTGCCGTTGACTCTACGTTTACCAGGCAGTAAAGAGTGTGCTAACTATGCGCCGCCAGACAGATAAAGATGTGCCGTTGACTCTGCGTTTGCCAGGCAAGTAAAAAATGTGCTAACTATACGCTTACCAGACAAGTAAGTGTTGCTAACTATGCGCGCCAGACAGTAAAGATGTTGCTAACTATGCGCTTACCAGACAGTAAAGTGTGCCATTGATCTACGTTTGCCAAAGAGGTAAAGATGTTGCCGTTGACTCTACGTTTATAGACAGTAAAGATGTGCCGTTGACTCTGCGTTTGCCAGGCAGTAAAGATGTGCTGACTATGCGCTTGCCAGAACAGTAAAGATGTGCCGTTGACTCTGCGTTTGCCAGACAGTAAAGTGTGCTAAACTATGCAGCCGCAGAACCAGTAAAGAATGTGCTAACTATGCGCTTGCCAGACAGTAAAGATGTTGCTAACTATGCGCGCAGACAGTAAAAGATGTGCCGTTGATCTGCGTTTGCCAGACGGTAAAATGTGCCGTTGATCTACGTTTGCCAGACAAGTAAAGAATGTGCCGTTGATCTGCGTTTTGCCAGGCAGTAAAGAGATGTGCTAACTATACGTTTTGCCAAAGACAGTTAAGATGTGCCGTTGATCTGCGTTTTGCCAGGCAGTAAAGTGTTGCTAACTATGCGCTTACCAGACAAGTAAAATGTTACTAACTGTACGCTTGCCAGACCAGTAAAGTGTGCCGTTGACTCTACGTTTGCCAGACGGTAAAGATGTGCCGTTGACTCTACGTTTGCCAGACAGTAAAGATGTGCCGTTGATCTACGTTTGCCAGGCAGTAAAGATGTGCTAACTATGCGCGCCAGACAGTAAAGATGTGCCATTGACTCTACGTTTGCCAGACAGTTAAAGATGCTAACTGTACGTTTACCAGACGCAGTAAAGATGTGCCATTGACTCTACGTTTGCCAAACCAGTAAAGATGTACCGTTGACTCTACGTTTACCAGACAATAAAGATGTGCCATTGACTCTACGTTTGCCAGAGCAGTAAAGATGTACTAACTATACGCGCAGACAGTAAAAGTGTACCGTTGACTCTACGTTTGCCAGACAGTTAAAGATGTACTAACTGTACGTTTACCAAACAGTAAAGAATGTACCATTGACTCTACGTTTACCAAGCAGTAAAGATGTGCCATTGACTCTACGTTTACCAGACAAGTAAAGATGTGCCATTGACTCTACGTTTACCAAGACAGTAAAGATGTGCCATTGACTCACCGTTTACCAAGCAGTAAAATGTACTAACTATACGCTTACCAAACAATAAAAATGTGCCGTTGACTCTACGTTTACCAGACAATAAAGATGTGCCATTGACTCTACGTTTACCAAGCAATAAAATGTACTAACTGTGCGCTTACCAGGCAAGTAAAGATGTACCATTGACTCTACGTTTTACCAGGCAGTAAAGATGTACTAACTGTACGTTTACCAAACAATAAAAATGTACCATTGACTCTACGTTTGCCAAAACGATAAAATGTACTAACTATGCGCTTACCAAACAGTAAAATGTGCCATTGACTCTACGTTTACCAAACAGTAAAGATGTACTAACTGTTGCTTACCAGACAATAAAGATGTGCCATTGACTCTACGTTTACCAGACAATAAAAATGTGCTAACTGTTACGTTTGCCAGACAATAAAGATGTACCATTGACTCTACGTTTGCCAGGCAGTAAAGTGTGCTGGCTGTACGTTTACCAAACAATAAAGATGTACCATTGACTCTACGTTTACCAGGCAATAAAGATGTACTAACTATACGTTTGCCAAACAATAAAATGTACCATTGACTCTACGTTTACCAAGCAGTAAAGATGTGCCATTGACTCTACGTTTACCAAAGCAGTAAAGATGTACTAACTATGCGCTTACCAAACAATAAAGATGTACCATTGACTCTACGTTTTACCAAACAATAAAAATGTACCGTTGACTCTACGTTTACCAGGCAATAAAATGTGCTAACTGTACACTTACCAAACAATAAAGATGTACCATTGACTCTACGTTTACCAAAGCAATAAAAATGTGCTAACTGTGCGTTTACCAAACAATAAAATGTGCCATTGACTCTACGTTTACCAAGCAATAAAAGATGTACTAACTATACACTTACCAAACAATAAAATGTACCATTGACTCTACATTTACCAAACAATAAAATGTACTAACTGTACGCTTACCAAACAAGTAAAGTGTACCATTGACTCTACGTTTGCCAAACAGTAAAAATGTACTAACTGTACGTTTACCAAACAATAAAAATGTACCATTGACTCTACATTTGCCAAACAATAAAATGTACTAACTGTACGTTTACCATAAACAATAAAATGTACCATTGACTCTACGTTTACCAAAGCAGTAAAATGTACTAACTATACGTTTACCAAACAATAAAATGTGCCATTGACTCTACGTTTACCAAGCAATAAAAATGTACCATTGACTCTACGTTTACCAAGCAGTAAAATGTGCCAACTATACACTTACCAAACAATAAAATGTGCCATTGACTCTACGTTTACCAAACAATAAAAATGTGCCATTGACTCTACGTTTACCAAGCCAGTAAAAAATGTACTAACTGTACGCTTACCAGACAATAAAAATTTACCGTTGACTCTACGTTTGCCAAGCAATAAAAATGTACTAACTGTACGTTTACCAGACAATAAAGATGTGCCATTGACTCTACGTTTACCAAGCAATAAAATGTACTAACTATACGCTTACCAGACAGTAAAAATGTTGCCATTGACTCTACGTTTACCAAGCAGTAAAGATGTACTAACTGTGCACTTGCCAAACAATAAAGATGTGCCATTGACTCTGCGTTTACCAGGCACAGTAAAATGTGCTAACTGTGCGTTTACCAAACAATAAAATGTGCCATTGACTCTACGTTTACCAAGCAATAAAAAATATGCCGTTGACTCAGCGTTTACCAAGACAATAAAGATGTACCGTTGACTCTACGTTTTGCCAGACAGTAAAGATATACCATTGACTCAACGTTTACCAGACAGTAAAATGTACCATTGACTCTACGTTTGCCAAGCAATAAAAATGTGCTAACTATACGTTTACCAAACAATAAAGATGTACCATTGACTCTGCGTTTACCAAACAATAAAATATACCATTGACTCAGCATTTACCAAACAATAAAATGTACCATTGACTCTACGTTTACCAAACAATAAAGATGTACTAACTATACGTTTACCAGACAATAAAATGTGCCATTGACTCTACGTTTACCAAACAAGTAAAAATATGCCATTGACTCAACATTTACCAAACAATAAAGATGTGCCATTGACTCTACGTTTACCAAACAATAAAGATGTACTAACTATACGTTTGCCAGACAATAAAGATGTACCATTGACTCTACGTTTACCAAACAATAAAATATACCATTGACTCAACGTTTACCAAACAATAAAATGTACCATTGACTCTACATTTACCAAACAATAAAGATGTTACTAACTATACGTTTGCCAAACAATAAAAATGTACCATTGACTCAACATTTACCAAACAATAAAAATGTACCATTGACTCTACATTTACCAAGCAATAAAAATGTACTAACTGTACATTTACCAAACAATAAAAATGTACCATTGACTCTACATTTACCAAACAATAAAAATGTACTAACTATACATTTACCAAACAATAAAAATGTACCATTGACTCTACATTTACCAAACAATAAAAATATACCATTGACTCAGCATTTACCAAACAATAAAATGTGCCATTGACTCTACATTTACCAAACAATAAAAAATGTACTAACTATACATTTACCAAACAATAAAAATGTACCATTGACTCAACATTTACCAAACAATAAAAATATACCATTGACTCAACATTTACCAAACAATAAAATGTACCATTGACTCTACATTTACCAAACAATAAAAATATACCATTGACTCAACATTTACCAAACAATAAAATGTACCATTGACTCAACATTTACCAAACAATAAAAATGTACCATTGACTCTACATTTACCAAGCAATAAAAATGTACTAACTGTACATTTACCAAACAATAAAAATGTACCATTGACTCTACATTTACCAAACAATAAAAATGTACCATTGACTCTACATTTACCAAGCAATAAAATGTACTAACTGTACATTTACCAAACAATAAAATGTACCATTGACTCTACATTTACCAAACAATAAAAAATATACCATTGACTCAACATTTACCAAACAATAAATGTACCATTGACTCTACATTTACCAAACAATAAAAATATACCATTGACTCAACATTTACCAAACAATAAAATGTACCATTGACTCTACATTTACCAAACAATAAAAATGTACTAACTATACATTTACCAAACAATAAAAATGTACCATTGACTCAACATTTACCAAACAATAAAAATATACCATTGACTCAACATTTACCAAACAATAAAATGTACCATTGACTCTACATTTACCAAACAATAAAAATGTACTAACTATACATTTACCAAACAATAAAAATGTACCATTGACTCTACATTTACCAAACAATAAAAATGTACTAACTATACATTTACCAAACAATTAAAATGTACCATTGACTCTACATTTACCAAACAATAAAAATGTACTAACTATACATTTACCAAACAATTAAAATGTACCATTGACTCTAAATTTACCAAGCAATAAAAATGTACCATTGACTCAACATTTACCAAACAATAAAAATGTACCATTGACTCTACATTTACCAAGCAATAAAAATGTACCATTGACTCTACACTTACCAAACAATAAAAATGTACTAACTGTACATTTACCAAACAATTAAAATGTACTAACTGTACATTTACGAAACAATAAAAATGTACCATTGACTCAACATTTACCAAGCAATAAAAATGTACTAACTATACACTTACCAAACAATAAAAATGTACTAACTATACACTTACCAAACAATAAAAATGTACCATTGACTCTACATTTACCAAACAATTAAAATGTACCATTGACTCAACATTTACCAAGCAATAAAAATGTACTAACTATACACTTACCAAACAATAAAAATGTACTAACTATACACTTACCAAACAATAAAAATGTACCATTGACTCTACATTTACCAAACAGTAAAAATGTACCATTGACTCTACATTTACCAAACAATAAAAATGTACCATTGACTCTACATTTACCAAGCAATAAAAATGTACTAACTATACACTTACCAAACAATAAAAATGTACCATTGACTCTACATTTACCAAACAATTAAAATGTACTAACTGTACATTTACCAAACAGTAAAAATGTACCATTGACTCTACATTTACCAAGCAATAAAAATGTACCATTGACTCTACATTTACCAAGCAATAAAAATGTACTAACTATACACTTACCAAACAATAAAAATGTACCATTGACTCTACATTTACCAAGCAATAAAAATGTACTAACTATACACTTACCAAACAATAAAAATGTACTAACTATACACTTACCAAACAATAAAAATGTACCATTGACTCTACATTTACCAAACAGTAAAAATGTACCATTGACTCTACATTTACCAAACAATAAAAATGTACCATTGACTCTACATTTACCAAGCAATAAAAATGTACTAACTATACACTTACCAAACAATAAAAATGTACCATTGACTCTACATTTACCAAACAATAAAAATGTACTAACTATACACTTACCAAACAATAAAAATGTACTAACTATACACTTACCAAACAATAAAAATGTACCATTGACTCTACATTTACCAAACAGTAAAATGTACCATTGACTCTACATTTACCAAACAATAAAAATGTACCATTGACTCTACATTTACCAAGCAATAAAAATGTACTAACTATACATTTACCAAACAATTAAAATGTACCATTGACTCAACATTTACCAAGCAATAAAAATGTACTAACTATACACTTACCAAACAATAAAAATGTACTAACTATACACTTACCAAACAATAAAAATGTACCATTGACTCTACATTTACCAAACAGTAAAATGTACCATTGACTCTACATTTACCAAACAGTTAAGATGTACCATTGACTCAACATTTACCAAGCAATAAAAATGTACTAACTATACGCTTACCAGACAATAAAATGTACTAACTATACACTTACCAAACAATAAAAATGTACCATTGACTCTACATTTACCAAACAGTAAAAATGTACCATTGACTCTACATTTACCAAACAATAAAAATGTACCATTGACTCTACATTTACCAAGCAATAAAAATGTACTAACTATACACTTACCAAACAATAAAAATGTACCATTGACTCTACATTTACCAAACAATTAAAATGTACTAACTGTACATTTACCAAACAGTAAAAATGTACCATTGACTCTACATTTACCAAGCAATAAAAATGTACCATTGACTCTACATTTACCAAACAATAAAAATGTACCATTGACTCTACATTTACCAAGCAATAAAAATGTACTAACTATACACTTACCAAACAATAAAAATGTACCATTGACTCTACATTTACCAAGCAATAAAAATGTACTAACTATACACTTACCAAACAATAAAAATGTACTAACTATACACTTACCAAACAATAAAAATGTACCATTAACTATACACTTACCAAACAATAAAAATGTACCATTGACTCTACATTTACCAAGCAATAAAAATGTACTAACTGTACACTTACCAAACAATAAAAATTTACCATTGACTCTACATTTACCAAGCAATAAAAATGTACTAACTATACACTTACCAAACAATAAAATGTGCCATTGACTCTACATTTACCAAGCAATAAAATGTACTAACTGTACACTTACCAAACAATAAAAATTTACCATTGACTCTACATTTACCAAGCAATAAAAATGTACTAACTATACACTTACCAAACAATAAAAATGTACCATTGACTCTACATTTACCAAGCAATAAAAATGTACTAACTATACACTTACCAAACAATAAAAATGTACTAACTATACACTTACCAAACAATAAAATGTACTAACTATACACTTACCAAACAATAAAAATGTGCCATTGACTCTACATTTACCAAACAGTAAAATGTACCATTGACTCTACATTTACCAAACAATAAAATGTACCATTGACTCTACATTTACCAAGCAATAAAATGTACTAACTATACATTTACCAAACAATTAAAAATGTACCATTGACTCTACATTTACCAAGCAATAAAATGTACTAACTATACACTTACCAAACAATAAAATGTACTAACTATACACTTACCAAACAATAAAATGTACCATTGACTCTACATTTACCAAACAGTAAAATGTACCATTGACTCTACATTTACCAAACAATAAAAATGTACCATTGACTCTACATTTACCAAGCAATAAAAATGTACTAACTATACACTTACCAAACAATAAAAATGTACCATTGACTCTACATTTACCAAACAATTAAAATGTACTAACTGTACATTTACCAAACAGTAAAAATGTACCATTGACTCTACATTTACCAAGCAATAAAAATGTACCATTGACTCTACATTTACCAAACAATAAAAATGTACCATTGACTCTACATTTACCAAGCAATAAAATGTACTAACTATACACTTACCAAACAATAAAATGTACCATTGACTCTACATTTACCAAACAATTAAATGTACTAACTGTACATTTACCAAACAGTAAAATGTACCATTGACTCTACGTTTGCCAAAGCAATAAAATGTACCATTGACTCTACATTTACCAAACAATAAAAATGTACCATTGACTCTACATTTACCAAGCAATAAAAATGTACCATTGACTCTACATTTACCAAGCAATAAAAATGTACTAACTATACACTTACCAAACAATAAAAATGTACCATTGACTCTACATTTACCAAACAATAAAAATGTACCATTGACTCTACATTTACCAAGCAATAAAAATGTACTAACTGTACACTTACCAAACAATAAAAATGTACCATTGACTCTACATTTACCAAGCAATAAAAATGTACTAACTGTACATTTACCAAACAATAAAAATGTACCATTGACTCTACATTTACCAAGCAATAAAAATGTACTAACTATACACTTACCAAACAATAAAAATGTACCATTGACTCTACATTTACCAAGCAATAAAAATGTACTAACTGTACACTTACCAAACAATAAAAATGTACCATTGACTCTACATTTACCAAGCAATAAAAATGTACTAACTGTACATTTACCAAACAATAAAAATGTACCATTGACTCTACATTTACCAAGCAATAAAATGTGCTAACTGTACATTTACCAAACAATAAAATGTACCATTGACTCTACATTTACCAAGCAATAAAATGTACTAACTATACATTTACCAAACAATAAAATGTACCATTGACTCTACGTTTACCAAGCAATAAAATGTACCATTGACTCTACGTTTACCAAGCAATAAAATGTACTAACTATACACTTACCAAACAATAAAATGTGCCATTGACTCTACATTTACCAAACAATAAAATGTACCATTGACTCTACATTTACCAAGCAATAAAATGTACTAACTGTACACTTACCAAACAATAAAAATGTACCATTGACTCTACGTTTACCAAGCAATAAAATGTACTAACTGTGCGTTTACCAAACAATAAAATGTACCATTGACTCTACATTTACCAAGCAATAAAATGTACTAACTATACACTTACCAAACAATAAAATGTACCATTGACTCTACATTTACCAAGCAATAAAATGTACTAACTGTACACTTACCAAACAATAAAATGTACCATTGACTCTACATTTACCAAACAATAAAATGTACTAACTGTACATTTACCAAACAATAAAAAATGTACCATTGACTCTACGTTTACCAAGCAATAAAAATGTACTAACTGTACATTTACCAAACAATAAAATGTACCATTGACTCTACGTTTACCAAGCAATAAAAATGTACTAACTATACATTTACCAAACAATAAAATGTACCATTGACTCTACGTTTACCAAGCAATAAAATGTACCATTGACTCTACGTTTACCAAGCAATAAAGATGTACTAACTATACACTTACCAAACAATAAAATGTACCATTGACTCTACATTTACCAAACAATAAAATGTGCCGTTGACTCTACATTTACCAAGCAATAAAAATGTACTAACTGTACACTTACCAAACAATAAAATTTACCATTGACTCTACGTTTACCAAGCAATAAAAATGTACTAACTATACACTTACCAAACAATAAAAATGTGCCATTGACTCTACGTTTACCAAGCAATAAAGATGTACTAACTATACACTTACCAAACAATAAAGATGTACTAACTATACACTTACCAAACAATAAAGATGTACTAACTATACACTTACCAAACAATAAAATGTACCATTGACTCTACATTTACCAAACAGTAAAATGTACCATTGACTCTACATTTACCAAACAATAAAATGTACCATTGACTCTACATTTACCAAGCAATAAAAATGTACTAACTATACATTTACCAAACAATTAAAATGTACCATTGACTCTACATTTACCAAGCAATAAAAATGTACTAACTATACACTTACCAAACAATAAAAATGTACTAACTATACACTTACCAAACAATAAAAATGTACCATTGACTCTACATTTACCAAACAGTAAAAATGTACCATTGACTCTACATTTACCAAACAATAAAAATGTACCATTGACTCTACATTTACCAAGCAATAAAAATGTACTAACTATACACTTACCAAACAATAAAAATGTACCATTGACTCTACATTTACCAAACAATTAAAATGTACTAACTGTACACTTACCAAACAGTAAAAATGTACCATTGACTCTACATTTACCAAGCAATAAAAATGTACCATTGACTCTACATTTACCAAACAATAAAATGTACCATTGACTCTACATTTACCAAACAATAAAAATGTACTAACTATACACTTACCAAACAATAAAATGTACCATTGACTCTACATTTACCAAAGCAATAAAATGTACTAACTGTACACTTACCAAACAATAAAATGTACCATTGACTCTACATTTACCAAACAATAAAAATGTACTAACTGTACATTTACCAAACAATAAAATGTACCATTGACTCTACATTTACCAAACAATAAAAATGTACTAACTGTACATTTACCAAACAATAAAAATGTACCATTGACTCTACATTTACCAAGCAATAAAAATGTACTAACTATACATTTACCAAACAATAAAAATGTACCATTGACTCTACATTTACCAAGCAATAAAAATGTACCATTGACTCTACATTTACCAAGCAATAAAAATGTACTAACTATACACTTACCAAACAATAAAAATGTACCATTGACTCTACATTTACCAAACAATAAAAATGTACCATTGACTCTACATTTACCAAGCAATAAAAATGTACTAACTGTACACTTACCAAACAATAAAAATTTACCATTGACTCTATATTTACCAAGCAATAAAAATGTACTAACTATACACTTACCAAACAATAAAAATGTACCATTGACTCTACATTTACCAAGCAATAAAAATGTACTAACTATACACTTACCAAACAATAAAAATGTACTAACTATACACTTACCAAACAATAAAAATGTACTAACTATACACTTACCAAACAATAAAAATGTACCATTGACTCTACATTTACCAAACAGTAAAAATGTACCATTGACTCTACATTTACCAAACAATAAAAATGTACCATTGACTCTACATTTACCAAGCAATAAAAATGTACTAACTATACATTTACCAAACAATTAAAATGTACCATTGACTCTACATTTACCAAGCAATAAAAATGTACTAACTATACACTTACCAAACAATAAAATGTACTAACTATACACTTACCAAACAATAAAATGTACCATTGACTCTACATTTACCAAACAGTAAAAATGTACCATTGACTCTACATTTACCAAACAATAAAAATGTACCATTGACTCTACATTTACCAAGCAATAAAAATGTACTAACTATACACTTACCAAACAATAAAAATGTACCATTGACTCTACATTTACCAAACAATTAAAATGTACTAACTGTACATTTACCAAACAGTAAAAATGTACCATTGACTCTACATTTACCAAGC
Source organism: Tachypleus tridentatus (assembly GCF_004210375.1). Lineage (NCBI taxonomy): Eukaryota > Metazoa > Arthropoda > Merostomata > Xiphosura > Limulidae > Tachypleus > Tachypleus tridentatus. The sequence goes on from NC_134830.1 coordinate 33,527,188, forward strand.
AATAAAAATGTACCATTGACTCTACATTTACCAAACAATAAAAATGTACCATTGACTCTACATTTACCAAGCAATAAAAATGTACTAACTATACACTTACCAAACAATAAAATGTACCATTGACTCTACATTTACCAAACAATTAAAATGTACTAACTGTACATTTACCAAACAGTAAAAATGTACCATTGACTCTACATTTACCAAGCAATAAAAATGTACCATTGACTCTACATTTACCAAACAATAAAAATGTACCATTGACTCTACATTTACCAAGCAATAAAAATGTACCATTGACTCTACATTTACCAAGCAATAAAAATGTACTAACTATACACTTACCAAACAATAAAAATGTACCATTGACTCTACATTTACCAAACAATAAAATGTACCATTGACTCTACATTTACCAAACAATAAAATGTACTAACTGTACACTTACCAAACAATAAAAAATGTACCATTGACTCTACATTTACCAAGCAATAAAAAATGTACTAACTGTACATTTACCAAACAATAAAAATGTACCATTGACTCTACATTTACCAAGCAATAAAAATGTACTAACTATACACTTACCAAACAATAAAAATGTACCATTGACTCTACATTTACCAAGCAATAAAAATGTACTAACTGTACACTTACCAAACAATAAAAATGTACCATTGACTCTACATTTACCAAGCAATAAAAATGTACTAACTGTACATTTACCAAACAATAAAAATGTACCATTGACTCTACATTTACCAAGCAATAAAATGTACTAACTGTACATTTACCAAACAATAAAATGTACCATTGACTCTACATTTACCAAGCAATAAAATGTACTAACTATACATTTACCAAACAATAAAAATGTACCATTGACTCTACATTTACCAAGCAATAAAAATGTACCATTGACTCTACATTTACCAAGCAATAAAAATGTACTAACTATACACTTACCAAACAATAAAAATGTACCATTGACTCTACATTTACCAAACAATAAAAATGTACCATTGACTCTACATTTACCAAGCAATAAAATGTACTAACTGTACACTTACCAAACAATAAAAATGTACCATTGACTCTACATTTACCAAGCAATAAAAATGTACTAACTGTACATTTACCAAACAATAAAAATGTACCATTGACTCTACATTTACCAAGCAATAAAAATGTACTAACTATACACTTACCAAACAATAAAAATGTACCATTGACTCTACATTTACCAAGCAATAAAAATGTACTAACTGTACACTTACCAAACAATAAAAATGTACCATTGACTCTACATTTACCAAGCAATAAAAATGTACTAACTGTACATTTACCAAACAATAAAAATGTACCATTGACTCTACATTTACCAAGCAATAAAAATGTACTAACTGTACATTTACCAAACAATAAAAATGTACCATTGACTCTACATTTACCAAGCAATAAAAATGTACTAACTATACATTTACCAAACAATAAAAATGTACCATTGACTCTACATTTACCAAGCAATAAAAATGTACCATTGACTCTACATTTACCAAGCAATAAAAATGTACTAACTATACACTTACCAAACAATAAAATGTACCATTGACTCTACATTTACCAAACAATAAAATGTACCATTGACTCTACATTTACCAAGCAATAAAATGTACTAACTGTACACTTACCAAACATATAAAATTTACCATTGATTCTACATTTACCAAGCAATAAAAATGTACTAACTGTACATTTACCAAACAATAAAAATGTACCATTGACTCTACATTTACCAAGCAATAAAAATGTACTAACTATACACTTACCAAACAATAAAAATGTACCATTGACTCTACATTTACCAAGCAATAAAAATGTACTAACTGTACACTTACCAAACAATAAAAATGTACCATTGACTCTACATTTACCAAGCAATAAAAATGTACTAACTGTACATTTACCAAACAATAAAAATGTACCATTGACTCTACATTTACCAAACAATAAAAATATACCATTGACTCAACATTTACCAAACAATAAAATGTACCATTGACTCTACATTTACCAAACAATAAAAATATACCATTGACTCAACATTTACCAAACAATAAAATGTACCATTGACTCTACATTTACCAAGCAATAAAAATGTACTAACTATACATTTACCAAACAATAAAATGTACCATTGACTCTACATTTACCAAACAATAAAATATACCATTGACTCAACATTTACCAAACAATAAAATGTACCATTGACTCTACATTTACCAAACAATAAAAATGTACTAACTATACATTTACCAAACAATAAAAATGTACCATTGACTCTACATTTACCAAACAATAAAAATATACCATTGACTCAACATTTACCAAACAATAAAATGTACCATTGACTCTACATTTACCAAACAATAAAAATGTACTAACTATACATTTACCAAACAATAAAATGTACCATTGACTCTACATTTACCAAACAATAAAAATATACCATTGACTCAACATTTACCAAACAATAAAATGTACCATTGACTCTACATTTACCAAACAATAAAATGTACTAACTATACATTTACCAAACAATAAAATGTACCATTGACTCAACATTTACCAAACAATAAAAATGTACCATTGACTCTACATTTACCAAGCAATAAAAATGTACTAACTGTACATTTACCAAACAATAAAAATGTACCATTGACTCTACATTTACCAAACAATAAAAATGTACTAACTATACATTTACCAAACAATAAAAATGTACCATTGACTCTACATTTACCAAACAATAAAAATATACCATTGACTCAACATTTACCAAACAATAAAATGTACCATTGACTCTACATTTACCAAACAATAAAAATGTACTAACTATACATTTACCAAACAATAAAATGTACCATTGACTCAACATTTACCAAACAATAAAAAATATACCATTGACTCAACATTTACCAAACAATAAAATGTACCATTGACTCTACATTTACCAAACAATAAAAAAATATACCATTGACTCAACATTTACCAAACAATAAAATGTACCATTGACTCAACATTTACCAAACAATAAAATGTACCATTGACTCTACATTTACCAAGCAATAAAAATGTACTAACTGTACATTTACCAAACAATAAAAATGTACCATTGACTCTACATTTACCAAACAATAAAAATGTACCATTGACTCTACATTTACCAAGCAATAAAAATGTACTAACTGTACATTTACCAAACAATAAAAATGTACCATTGACTCTACATTTACCAAACAATAAAAATATACCATTGACTCAACATTTACCAAACAATAAAATGTACCATTGACTCTACATTTACCAAACAATAAAAATATACCATTGACTCAACATTTACCAAACAATAAAATGTACCATTGACTCTACATTTACCAAACAATAAAAATGTACTAACTATACATTTACCAAACAATAAAAATGTACCATTGACTCAACATTTACCAAACAATAAAAATATACCATTGACTCAACATTTACCAAACAATAAAATGTACCATTGACTCTACATTTACCAAACAATAAAAATGTACTAACTATACATTTACCAAACAATAAAAATGTACCATTGACTCTACATTTACCAAACAATAAAAATGTACTAACTATACATTTACCAAACAATTAAAATGTACCATTGACTCTACATTTACCAAACAATAAAAATGTACTAACTATACATTTACCAAACAATTAAAATGTACCATTGACTCTAAATTTACCAAGCAATAAAAATGTACCATTGACTCAACATTTACCAAACAATAAAAATGTACCATTGACTCTACATTTACCAAGCAATAAAAATGTACTAACTGTACATTTACCAAACAATAAAAATGTACCATTGACTCTACATTTACCAAGCAATAAAAATGTACTAACTATACATTTACCAAACAATAAAAATATACCATTGACTCAACATTTACCAAACAATAAAATGTACCATTGACTCTACATTTACCAAGCAATAAAAATGTACTAACTATACATTTACCAAACAATAAAAATATACCATTGACTCAACATTTACCAAACAATAAAATGTACCATTGACTCTACATTTAACAAGCAATAAAAATGTACTAACTATACATTTACCAAACAATAAAAATGTACCATTGACTCTACATTTACCAAACAATAAAAATGTACTAACTATACATTTACCAAACAATAAAAATGTATTAGGTTGAGGAATAATTCGTGAGCGTTTTTAAATAATTTCATTCAAGCATTACATGCAAGACTACACAATACTTCAATGCATGAACACATTACACCCAAAACATTTTTTATGATACTTTATTTCATGTAATACCTAGGTATATAGTATGCATTGTTTTAAACGAAATTGCAAGAAATTAAATGCGAAAAGCAGATGGTGTCGAAAATGCTCGATTTTGTCAACTTGACATTCCATTTAATGAGCTGAAAATGAAAGCAAAAATTAAAGACATATGAAAATCAAACACACCATCTATTAGAGCAAAAAATTATCTACCAAATGACATGAAATATTTTGCGAAAGCGTTCATTTATGAATATATTTTTAACTTGAAAAAACGCTCACGAATTATTCCTCAACCCAATACCATTGACTCTACATTTACCAAACAATAAAAATGTACTAACTATACATTTACCAAACAATAAAAATGTACTAACTATACATTTACCAAACAATAAAAATGTACTACCAACTCTACATTTACAATAAAATGTCTACTGATCCTACATTTACCAAGCAATAAAAATTTATTGCTGATTCTATATTTACCAAACAATAAAAACGTACTACTGACTCTACATTTACCAAACAATAAAACTGTACTACTGACTCAACGTTTACCAAACAATAAAAATATACTACTGACTCTACATTTACCAAACAATAAAAAGGTACTGCTGATTACATTTACTAAACAATAAAAATATACAATTGACTAAAATTAGGTATATACAATCAACTAATATATTCAATCAAATACTGTTAGTATAAGGAAAATCCAAGGTAGAGGGAATAAAATAAGTTGTACAGTGGAGAGCATTCAAAGCCACGTTCACGTTACATGTACAGTGGAGAGTATTCAAAGACACATTACATGTACAGTGGAGAGCATTCAAAGACACATTACATGTACAGTGGAGAGCATTCAAAGACACGTTACATGTACAGTGGAGAGCATTCAAAGACACGTTACATGTACAGTGGATAGCATTCAAAGACACGTTACATGTACAGTGGAGAGCATTCAAAGACACGTTACATGTACAGTGGAGAGCATTCAAAGACACATTACATGTACAGTGGAGAGCATTCAAAGACACGTTACATGTACAGTGGAGAGCATTCAAAGACACGTTACATGTACAGTGGAGAGCATTAAAAGACACGTTACATGTACAGTGGAGAGCATTCAAAGACACATTACATGTACAGTGGAGAGCATTCAAAGACACATTACATGTACAGTGGAGAGCATTCAAAGACACGTTACATGTACAGTGGAGAGCATTCAAAGACACATTACATGTACAGTGGAGAGCATTCAAAGACACGTTACATGGGTATTTATTGGGCGAACTTCTCTGTCAAGTAGTTCAAAAATACCTCTTATAGAAGAAATATACGGATACATTTCTTTATCGCGTAAAGCAGAACACTCCTTATAAGAAAAGAAATTCAATTTATAAATATATATTTGGTACACTTGTCTGTCACGTAGTGCAAAAATTCTATTGTAATTATAGAATTTGAATTTATCAGAAAAGTACTGAATACGACAGCTCGTGTGGTGAAGAAAACACCTCTTATAATAGTTTGTTTAGAATTACGCACAAAGCTACACAATGCTACCACGGGTATAGAAACCTGGTTTTTAATTTTACATTATAGGAAGTGTATGTAATACATTGTGTCTTGTAGTGCAGAAAAAATTTATAAAAAAGAAATGTATCAAAAACATATAGAACAAACTTACGAGCTAAGAAAATCTTTAGACGGCAGAAAGTCACCGGCAACATGTAAGATGTCCATGTAAGACATATACTATATAAATTATAGACATATGTTAACAAGTACAGAATTTCAAAACTATGTAGAAGGTATACATGTTAATCTTACACTGTACGTACGTCCGTTCTACAATACAGGTAAGTGGAGGGGTCAGTCATATATTGATGAATGATCAATTACACACTTATACAATTTAAATATGAGAAACAGAAACAAAATTCGTGACGAAAATTTAGGTTTGAAAAATCATTCGAGTCTCAAAAAAATTTTTATGACTTTAAGAACAACCTAACTTTTATTTCTCTTCGTCCTATTTTAACTATGAGGTTCGCATGTAATTGATGTTATGCAGATCCATTCGGTGCCGGTCACATAGTCAAGTGGTTAGGACGCTCGATTCGTAGTTTGAGGGCCACGGGTTTGAATCCCATTCGCACCAAACACGCTCGCTCTTTCAGCCGTAATGGCGTTATAATGTGACGGTCAATTCCACTATTCGTTGATAAAAGAGTAGCCCAAGTGTTGGCGGTGGGTGGTGATGACTAGCTGCCTTTCCTCTAGTCTTACATTGCTAAATTCGGGACGACTAGCGCAGATAGCCCTCGTGTAGCTTTGCGTGAAATTCAGAAACAAACAAACAAACTCTTCATTGCCTCAATACTTAAGTATGAAGGCTAATAATGCCCAGAACCATGTTTCTTTTCGGCACAATACACATAGTCTATTGCATAAGTTTGTACCTTGCAGCCCATCAAACAAGCTGTTACACACAGTCATCAGAAAAATAAACACATGTTTGTAAAGAAGCTTCTCTAGGTGGTATTCTGAAGTGCAGTAACGTATGAACACATACGTAATATATACTCAACAGAAACACTTATTATAGAGCATGCATTTATGGAATAAATGCAGTGTTTACTTTACATGGATTGTAGCAACGCCTCTTTATAAATCGACTTTCGAGCAACTATATACGTATAATGACAAAACATCTATTATATACTCTTCAAAACAAGAAACGCAAAAGGAATATTTTTGTTATTTTAAAGAGAAATATATCTAATAACGTTACAAGCTCAGAGTATGTGATGTTACACGTGTTAAGGCACTGATTGTCAGACCAAAATGACAATAAAAGTTGTGCACTTTGAAAACGGAGGAAAACATCGGATTTTTCGCCAAAACGCATGCGTGTCCAATAAATTTGTTTGAGAGATCTGCATGTTTTGCAAGTGCAACATGTGCAAAATCCCTATAAAAGTGACGGGTTCTCGGTTTCCATAGCTCAGTGTTAAGCCACCGACACGCAATACAGTTACGCCAAGACTGACTGAAGCACAACGCAACAACGCCATTGGTCGCTTGGAAGCAGGCGAATCTCGATCAAATGTTGCCAGAGCTGTGAATGACCACCCAAGCCCCATTACAAGGCTATGGAATCGTCACCAACAACATGGAGCAACTCGTGACCATCCACGATCTGGCAGACCTCGTGTGACCACGCCCGCACAAGATCGCAACATCCGATTATGTCACCTTCGGGATAGGACCACCACTGCAACGTCTACTGCCTCAACCATACCAGGGCTGCGTAGGATTTCCGATCAAACCGTACGCAACCGTCTACGAGATGCAGGAATCCGACCTCTACATCCAGTCAGAGGCGTCATCCTCACCCAGCAACATCGTCAAGCACGGCTGCAGTGGACTCGGGCACACGGGTATGACCTCATCGACGATGGAAGCATGTTTGGTTCAGCGATGAATCACGTTTTATGCTTCGTAGGCAGGATGGAAGGACCCGTGTTTACCGTCGCCGAGGTGAACGTTTTGCAGCAAAACAGTGCAGGATGTTGACAGATTTGGTGGTGGCAGCGTCATGATGTGAGCTGCAATCGCCTACAATGCCAGAACAGACCTTTTGCACATTCGAGGGAATCTTACGGCTCAACGATACCTTCGACGAGATTCTTAGGCCCCATGTTCAACCCATCATGGTGAACGTCAACGACGTTTTTCAACATGACAACGCCCGTCTTCCCACAGCCCGACTCACCACTGTCTTTTTGAGACACCACAACATCAACGTTCTTCCCTGGCCCTCCAGATCACCAGATTTAAACCCCATCGAACATCTTTGGGACGGGTTGGACCGACGGCGACAACCTCAACCGCAGACTCCACTTCAGCTTGTAGCAGCTTTGCAGGCTGAGTGGACAGCCATTCCACAGGATGTGATTCGTCATCTCATCGCTTCCATGGGCAGGAGATGCCAAACAGTTATTGATGCTCACGGGGGGCATACTCGTTATTGACGTTGAGTGACGTTAAACTTCACCTAGTGAGAGTGGACTTCGCCTTTGCAGACTTTGGATGTTCAGCAGTGAATGTGCAAAGTTTCACACATGTCATACAGAACTACCCGGAATAAACTTGTTAACAATTTGTCTCATATTTTGCTTTTTGCGTTTCTTTTTTGAAGAATATATTACATAAATACGCAAAATAAGGTATTTTTTTCGCTAAGTGGCTGATACATTTAACTTGAATCAGATTTTGTGAAACTAATATAAGGATGTGTGCGAATGAAAAACATAGATGGGTGTGAAAGAAATGGATTTATTTGAGACATTCTCATATCGTGAGGAAAAAGTTTAAATTTGGAAGACAGTTATAAAACAGTTACCTATCACTCCTCATCGTACAGGTATAATTTATAGTTCATCACTTTGTTCATGGTATTTTCGTATAACAATTCAGTTTTTCTTGTGGTTTTAAACGATCTCTTAGCACACTTCTATGCATCATAATGATAAAGGAATGTTGATATACCTACTGCTACTTCTGTACATCATAATGATAAAGGAATGTTGATAGACCAACTGCTACTTCTGTACATCATAATGATAAGGAATTGTTGATAGACCTACTGCTACTTCTGTACATCATAATGATAAAGGAATGTTGATAGACCAACTGCTACTTCTGTACATCATAATGATAAGGAATTGTTGATAGACCTACTGCTACTTCTGTACATCATAATGATAAAGGAATGTTGATAGACCAACTGCTACTTCTGTACATCATAATGATAAAGGAATGTTGATAGACCTACTTCTACTTCTGTACATCATAATGATAAAGGAATGTTGATAGACCTACTGCTACTTCTGTACATCATAATGATAAGGAATTGTTGATAGACCTACTGCTACTTCTGTACATCATAATGATAAAGGAATGTTGATAGACCAACTGCTACTTCTGTACATCATAATGATAAGGAATTGTTGATAGACCTACTGCTACTTCTGTACATCATAATGATAAAGGAATGTTGATAGACCAACTGCTACTTCTGTACATCATAATGATAAAGGAATGTTGATAGACCTACTTCTACTTCTGTACATCATAATGATAAAGGAATGTTGATAGACCTACTTCTACTTCTGTACATCATAATGATAAAGGAATGTTGATAGACCTACTTCTACTTCTGTACATCATAATGATAAAGGAATGTTGATAAACCTACTTTTACTTCTGTACATCATAATGATAAAGGAATGTTGATAGACCAACTTCTACTTCTGTACATTATAATGATAAAGGAATGTTGATAGACCTACTTCTACTTCTGTACATCATAATGATAAAGGAATGTTGACAGACCTACTTCTACTTCTGTACATCATAATGATAAAGGAATGTTGACAGACCTACTGCTACTTCTGTACATCATAATGATAAAGGAATGTTGACAGACCTACTGCTACTTCTGTACATTATAATGATAAAGGAATGTTGATAAACCTACTTCTACTTCTGTACATCATAATGATAAAGGAATGTTGATAGACCTACTTCTACTTCTGTACATCATAATGATAAAGGAATGTTGATAAACCTACTTCTACTTCTGTACATCATAATGATAAAGGAATGTTGATAGACCTACTTCTACTTCTGTACATCATAATGATAAAGGAATGTTGATAGACCTACTTCTACTTCTGTACATCATAATGATAAAGGAATGTTGATAGACCTACTTCTACTTCTGTACATCATAATGATAAAGGAATGTTGATAAACCTACTTCTACTTCTGTACATCATAATGATAAAGGAATGTTGATAAACCTACTTCTACTTCTGTACATCATAATGATAAAGGAATGTTGATAGACCTACTTCTACTTCTGTACATCATAAGGATAAGGAAATGTTGATAGACCTACTTCTACTTCTGTACATCATAAGGATAAGGAAATGTTGATAAACCTACTTCTACTTCTGTACATCATAACGATTAGTTTATGTTGATATACGAGTAGGAAATTAATAAATGAACTTAGTATTTTGAAAGTTGTTTAATCTTGATGTCTAAGTTTAAGGGTTATCCAGTTCAGTCTAACCTTTGATCAGCACGCGTTATTGGGTAATACACGTGGATAGTTGTTCTCAACAGTGTCTCTGAACACAAGTTGATCAAAGAGAGATAAGCTGGGCTAATGTCATAGTGAAAAGTATCAGACGAGTAGAGAATACTGAAGTAATTTAGACTTCAGTTCTACTAACTGTACAACAAAACTCTTAGGGGGTGTAAAAATACCTTGTGCTTCATTTCCACTTCTACACAGCACAACAATTAGGAGGTTCTGAAATGCCTCAGACTTCAATAATTGTCAACTGCGTTTCAAAATTAAACGATTTACCTCCAGAAAAATAGATTTTACAATAAACATTGATTAGGTAAAGAAATAGCACCATGCAAATTTTAGTGTTACTGAAGCCCATACAGTTTGTAATCATAATTTATACAAAAGCATATTTTGCTTCCTGTCTTCATCTAAAGTGCCAATACATTTGCTACCAAGACCGTATGACCGCTTTATATTTCTAAACATGGTATTTTGTAAGGAATCAGTATATCTGTTTCTATAACAATGGCATTGGGAGATCAATACTGCAGGTGATATATCCACTTTATGCAGTGACCTCCAGGAGTATGATTTCTTGAATTGGCTGAAATCCATAGGTTGATCATAACAGCCACGAATCCAACGCGTTGGACCTCATGGTATACTGGATTTCGAAAGAAAAACAATAGAGAACTATCATGCGGAGTGGTGAACCCCGCCATTCATTCATTGCTTTGAATGGACAGTCGGAGTCGGACAGAAATACGAAGAATATTTTGAATATAAATGCCTTGCTCCGACTATGAAGAGTGGTGGAGAAGTATCCTGATGTAAGACTGCTTAGCTGGTTGGGGTTAATTAACTAGTATTAACTGAGGTAAAAAGAGTGTCTTTTGGTATTGCAAATTTCTGGACATTGTTCAAAGTTCAGTTGAGGTAAAAAGAGTGTCTTTTGGTATTGCAAATTTCTGGGCATTGTTCAAAGTTCAGTTGGTTAAACGTAATTTCTTCAGTTTCATATGAGTCATTTTCAAATCAGAATTAGAGTGATGATTAATAAAACAATATAATTTATTGATGTCAACATTAATATTTCCTTTTACATAAAAAGACACCACCCAAGTGGCTTTAGGGTAAGCCTGAAAGCTTATAGCACTAAAACCTAATTTTAATGCCATAGATAGATAACACATCACATGTAGCTTACTGGGTAGCTTTGTTCTTAACAACAAACAACGAAAATATAGAGACAAGTCGTTTACGCCTGATGCAATACTTATTATTTCTGTGTGATCGTATTCTTCAAACTGGAGTTGCAAACCATTAGCTGAATACACTGTATAGGTAATAGTGAGCAAGAACAAAGTACTCATGTTCTTTTGACATGAAAGCCTTACAAAGAAGCCATTTACAGAGTAAAATACGCTACAGGACTATTGTCAACATGCACTACCATCAGGTAGCGTAGGTGTGGCTATATTGATTACAACGACTTTGAGTGATTTCTGAATTTTCTTTTAATATAAGGTACTCAGTCTCTGTATAACTGTAACTTTTACACATCAATTTTTACTTAGACAATCTCTCTGTATTTGGTGTAGTGTCATGCCTGGTCATAAGTTATAGGGCATTAAACTGTTCGATTGTCCATAAATGGTATGAATCAAACAGACATTGCTAGAACAGTAGGATATCCAAAGTGTACAGTATCTGCAATCCTGAAAAGTCATTAGACTACAGAGAATGCTGTTCCATGAAAGTTACTGAAAGACGCATATGAAATGCTGCCCAAGATATCCGTGTTTTGGTCAGATTAATAAGTCAAGGTCAAAAGAAGTCTTGCAATACTTTATGACAGAAATGTCAAGAACACATTCATACCAGGGTATACAGAAGAACAGTGAATAGGAGAATGACCAAACAAGGTTATTTTAAAGAAGGGCTATCTGAACACATTATCTAGAATTCACTGCTGTCACCATGTTACAGCATCTCATCTTACAGGTAAGACACTGAAGACATTTTATATTTTCAGATAAGTCAAGTTTCCAGCTTGTTAAGCATGATAGTTGGATTCGTGTTTGTCGTTTGTCTGCATAGCATATAAGGGAAGGCTGTCTTTCTAACAGAAAATACACGGGAATGGTGGTGCAGTACATGTTTGAGCATCTGTTCATCACGTCGAATAACCTGCTCTTCATATCCGCCAGAAAATCGTCAGTGGTGCCTCCTATACGTATCACATGACGATATTTCTGCCAAACGCTAGGGCAAGTTTTGGCAATAACGTTGTGTTCCAGGATGTTAATGCCACTACCCATAGTGCAAATGTTGTACAGGATTATCTCAACCTGGAAGACATTACGAGACTGCCAGTAAAGTCTTCAGATTGTGACCCCATTGAGAGCTGTTGGCAGAACTAAGACAGATAATTGCTTACTCCGACTGTAAACTAACTACTGTAGCTGAGTTGTAGAGCCTTGTATGAGAAACTAGGATGAAATTAGGGTAGATTACATATATAACCATATCGATAGCTTGTCGCATCGCCTTAAGGGGGTTATCAGAGTACAAGGAGGACAAACCATTTAATGAATGTTATAAGGTTATAGACGCTATTTATAATAATTTAATGTTATATTTTGTTATTTTATATGTTTTGTAAGGTTTAGTTGTGATAGGCGAAATGTTGACTTACACGTATTTCTACAAATGACTGATAAAATTATTTGCTGTTCTAGTAAATCGTTCTTGTGTCCATAGAACCTGTCTTATTATACAAATAATATATGTAGAGGTTTAATATAACCTGCATTTCTCAGTTTGACAGCACTAAGTAAAGTTATATTTTATCTTAATAACAATGATCTTGTTTGTTAAAAAATTTGCAAGAAATGTTTCAAGTGTTTGTTTTTTTAATTTCGGGCAAAGCTACACGAGGGCTATCTGCGCTAACTGTCCCTATCTTTGCAGTAAAGGACTATAGGTAAGGCGGCTAGTCATAACCACCCACCGCCAACTCCTCGGTTACTCTTTTACCAACGAATAGTGGGATTGACCGTCACTTTATAACGCCCCCACACCTGAAAAGGTGAGCATGTTTGGTGTGGCAGTGATTCGAACCCGTAACCCTCAGATTACGATTCCAACGCCGTAACCCACCTGGCCACACCGGGCCTTTTTCAAGTTAATCCGGGATATTAAAAATGCACTTTATATTTTGGGAAAACAAATTTAATCTCTGAAAGCCTTTGGAATGATTGGAACTGTAAATATTCTGAGACTTTCCAATTGAAAAAGGTATTTATTTCTTCTTGATAAAAAGGAAAGTAAAAGGTATCCTCGATTCCAAAATGACATCCGTTTCTATCCTGTTGATAAGTTGTTTCATCGAAACTTAAGAAAAATAAAGTTTTTCTTGACATAAAAACTAAAAAAAATATTTTGTTGCTCAAATAATAATTCTAATTAATGTTTATAAAGTAAAATCAGCCTTAGGGATTATAGCAAGGAATATGCAATGTTCTTTGTTGTTTATCTAAAGGTTATATTTTGGGGAGTTGTGAAGATCTTAAATAGTTTTTATAGATTAACAGAGATAATTATATCTATATGCGAACATGTTTGGATTACCTCTATGACAAGGCAAATCTCTTTTTGTAAGTTTATAGGATAATGATAAACCCTAGGGAGAATGTAAGAACTGTGTGTTCCTGACGTGAAGGCGAGAATAAAAAGATTCTTAAAATTAGTGACTTTAGCGCCATCTGTGAATCTCTTCTATAAGAACAAATATTTGAGAACCTTCATAGAATAATAATTCAGTTTATCTGTCGTAGAATGATTGTCAGAACAACACATTTTTTAAGAGGTTGAATGTTTTAGTTCTTTATGTAAATAATTTAATGTCCTTGAAGAAGTTTAACCAGAGTACAAACATTATCCATAATTTACAGAAAAAAAACTAAAAGCCGTGCTAAACTCGAAATATAAAGAACTAAATGGCCTGCAGAAACAAAAAATGAATATAGACTATCAGCTGGCTTGCTGCATTCAACCAGACATTATGGACTCATACAACGCAACATCAATCAACTAAATAGTAAGAATGACAAGGAAAAGAAGGTCCACCACAACAAGAAACTAGATAAACTAAGGTGTCAACAACAAAAAAGACGCCAAGACGTCGAACCACCAACAGACCCTCGTAATTAACAGATCCAATCGAAAATTAAGCAATGAAAAAATACATCTACTCAACAAGGAACTCAACTTCGCAGTAACACCTAAAAATATTCCATCCATCGAAATGAAAGTCTGCCTGGAAGACCTAGCTAGGAGATTGGTTATCCACTCTAGTCAAACTGAAAACATTAACAAAACAACGGAAAACAACCACCAGAAAAAAGGCAACTTCGACAACAATTCCACCAACAACCAACAACCTATCTTTCCAGATAGAACTGAAAACATCTATTTCCCCAAAGCACCTCAAAATAGTATATTAAACAATTTTTTCAAAGAATTTTCACACAAAGCTAGCAACATAATTTCAAAGCGAAAAACACTAAAAAACAACCTCACATAAAAATATATTAATTCTATAAACAACTTAAAACAAAACAACATCAAAATTCTAAAAGCAGATAAAGGCAATGCTATAGTTATAATGAACACAAATGAATACATTCAAAAAATGAACAACATCTTGTTAGGTACAAACAATTTAAACTACTAAACACAAATCCAACGAAAACATATGAAAACCAATTAAACAAAATACTATTACAAATGAAAAACCCAACACAATCTTAGAAAACATTTATTCTTACCTACGAAAGACCGACTCACGCACGCCACAACTATATGGCACCTCCAAACCTCACAAACCCGATTGTCCACTACGACCCATAATGTCGACCTACGAATCATTTAACTACAACCCCGGTAAATATATAGTGTGGGCATTTTCTAATATGCGACATCAGCCGGCTACTTGTTTAAAGACTCTTTTAGCTTTAAATATATTCTTAATCAACCAAACCATAAACCATTAATGGTCAGTTTTGATGTAATCTCCCTTTTCACAGAGGTCCCAACAACTGAAACCTGCAAGATAGCTTTAGAACTTTATATTCAAGACCCCAACCCATTGGTACACACCTTCAGTAACCAATTAGCAACCGTTACAGAATTCACTACTAATTTTATGTACAATAACAAAACTACCTACAAATAAATGGCCTAAGTATGGGGAATCCCGCGCCACCAGTTCCAGCCAGCAATTTTTATGACACAGGTTGAATCTAAGGTGATCAATTCAACCTTACACCCACCACTATCCTGGTACAGACATATTGATGATACAATTGTTGGATTCACATCTACAGAATACACACTTAGTTTTTTCAACCAGGTTAACTCGATACACCCCAACATTAAGTTCACCTGTGACACGAGAAAACTAACCAAATAGCATTTTTTAACCTCAAAATCACTAGAACCGATACACAATTCAAAACAGAAATCCACAGAAAAATCACTCATACTGGACTGTACATTCCCTGGGACTCAGCATATGAAACAAAACAAAAACTCAACAAATTAAGAAACCAAATAAACATAGCCATAAAACTATGTTCACCCGATAAAATTAATAATGAAATTAACAAAATAAAACAACACTTCATCAACATCAACAAATTTCCTCAAAAAACCGTGGAAAAAATTATACGCACACACTTGGACCAACAACAAACAAATAACAATAAATCTCAACATACAACAAACTACAGAACCTCATACTGCTACATACCATATGTTTCTGACATCAGTAAAAAATAACCAACATTTAGAAAAAACTTTTATAAAACACAACATTCCAGTAAACACCAAATTTATTTAAAATCCAGGTACAAAACTAAAGTAAAATCTACACTGGCAAACACAACACCAACATAATTTATAAAATACAATACAACAACTGCCAATACTTCTATATTGGAGAAACAAGCAGAAAAATGGAAACTAGATTCAAAAAACACAAAAAAACACCTTCACACGTTTTTGAACACTTGCAATAAAGTAAACAGAACATAAACTTAGAAAACTCCCAGATATGAAGAAGAGAAACAAATATAAACAAAATCAAAGAAGCCTTACTTATACAGCAGCTAAAACCAAAATTAAACCAATATAAAGGAACACCTTTATACCCATACTGATTACAAATCTAACACCCAACTGCAACGCACCCTACAATCCCGTACCTGTTTATACTGTCGTTCCTAATACACGTGTCCGACAACGGTCAGTTGCAAACTCTCTTTGTTAACCTGAATGTGACTTAAGAAGGGGGCCCGGCATGGCCAGGTGGGTTAAGGCGCTTGACTTGTAATCTGAGGATCGCGGGTTCGAATCCCCGTCACACCAAACATGCTCGCCCGTGGGGGCGTTATAATGTGACGGTCAATCCCATTATTCGTTGGTAAAAGAGTAGCCCAAGAGTTGGCGGTGGGTGGTGATGACTAACTGCCTTCCCTCTAACCTTAAACTGCTAAATTAGATATGGCTAGCGCAGATAACCTTTGAGTAGCTTTGCGCGAAATTCAAAACAAACCAAACCAGACCTAAAAAAATCGAAATGTTGTTTTCTACTTCTCAATAAAAGTGTTAATACCCATACCAGCCGTTCTGAGATACATAATTTATTGTCGTTAAATTACATTATGTAAAGCCAGCATGCTAGACAAGATATCTATTTAATAAAATGCTTTTTAATAAGATTTATGTTTTTCCTGCCAAGACTAAGGGTCTTGCAAAGAAATGATTGTTTTTGTCTTGTGCTTGTTAGAATTAAACGACATTAGTTTAACTCATAATTTTGAAGAATAAAGTGAAAAGGCCTGTTTAACGAATCGATCTATTTCAGCAATATTTATATATTGATAATATTGTGCCATAATTTTCACTCAGATAAAATTCGATCATAAAGAGAAATGATCATTGTTATCGCCAGTGTTATTTTTTTTCTTAACTTACCATGGTTTCATCACGTTCATTGGTATCATGTACAAATTAACATCATTGAATAATACTGGGATATGTAGATAAGAGTCTCGTCCTAAGAAACGATACGTTCGTTAAATAATCTTTGTTATCAAAACAGTTATCATAACTGAATATTTGACATATTACGTTGATCAATATTTCCCATATTAATAAGACAAAGAGGTGCGTTCTTTGAAACCATTCATTGCTCGTTATCAGAGTTGCCCGGGGCGCTGAACAATGCATGTAAAACAATATCTAATTTACTTTTTTTATGCATTGCATTATAGTTATTATAATCGTGAATGATGCTAGTGTTTCTATTTCTCAAAGCAGTATTTAATCAATAGTTTGATTATATGATGAACATTTTTGCTTTTTGATGAATTTGAATCGGAATGAACATTTGTAGTGAATACTCAGGTATGCTCACAAAGAACACGACTTTGAGCCATTCTTTTGTCGAAACTGTTAATTAAAAGAACTTTTTTTTTTTTTAAATAGATAACCATCTCAACTTAGGCAAGATGCTCATTCAATTTGTTGTTGAGTTGTGGCAGGAGGTTGGATCAGTGGGTGTGTCGTATTAGCTACATAATGGTTCTAATTGTCCCAGAAAGACTTAACTGCACAGTCCGACCCGCAAGGCGTTGTTTCAAACAATGATAGAGTCTGCTAGAACAAGCATTATCAGTCTTCCATCGGGTTGCTTGGATTCATGCAGAGATGTGAACCTTTGTCTCGTTTCAGCCACCACTTTGTCATTCGACACAAGAGAGCAAACCTTTAAAGCTGGGACATAGCTTAACAGGAAGAACTGAGACAAATTAGCGTTTCTTGATGTAAGCACGTAAAGGGGGCTCGATCCCCTCAGCTCAAGTTGTGCGCGTGTGTTTTTTATCAGTGATGAACGAGGAGTTGGTGACTGGCGTTAGCTTTAAAAATACTAAAATTCTCAATCAATAAAAGTTTGCCTTTGATGAGGCATCGCTTCTTGAAGTCGCAAAGGTTAAGAAGATAGAACTATTAATTTCAATAACCACTATCATGTACCTGCCACATTCACTCCACAAAATATCATGGTATTATTAGTATCATTTTCCCTAACTTGGTTTCTAACTATAATACCTGTTATTATACAGCCTAAGAAATGTGTGTAGTGATTATTATGTTTTGTAATAGCCGCTTATATAAAAAAAGAGTAATTTTTTATAAAATAATTCTATTCAAAAAATAATTTCGAGAAATAAAAATATACTTTATTTGAGAATAAAATGAAGATAAGCTCATTATAACAGGTTGGGATTATTACTTTGTGCTGCTTTCTTACCTCGAAACCCAAAAAAGACAGGAATGGTCATATCTTTTCAAACTCTCATTAGTTAGTTTGTTTTAGAATTAAGCACAAAGCTACACAATGAGCTGTCTTTGCTCTACCCACCACTGAAGACAAAGCAAAAATCACAAATTAATTAACCGAGCAATTTCTCCAAGAATCTTGTTTAAATAATCCGTTTTTACACCAGATTCACAACCAGTTATTTCTGTTCTTAACGCAAACTGTCTTCATTTTGTTAGTGACCACAATTAAAAGTTTTGTTTTTGGTGTTTTACAGAACAATCGCTTTTATAATCGGGGTTAAGCTCAGCATGGCTATCTATGCTAGCCATTCCTAATTTAGCAGTGAAGACTAGAGGAAAAGCACTCGACTCGTAATCTGAGGGTCGCGGATTCGAATCCCCGTCGCACCAAACATGCTCGCCCTTTCAGCCGTGGGGCTGAAATAATGTGACTGTCAATCCCACTATTCGTTGGTAAAAGAGTAGCCCAAGAGTTGAGGGTGGGTGGTGATGACTAGCTGCCTTCCCTCTACTCTTACACTGCTGAATTAGGGATAGCTAGCACAGATAACCCTTGAGTGGCTTTGCGCGAAATTCCAAACAAACCTTTATAGTATCACTTTTTATTGCTTACAACACAAGGTTAAGTACCGTATACACTAGCGCACCCTAGCAATAAATAATGGCAACCGAAACCTAAGCACTCCTAAAATTCGTTTTTAAAATCTAAAATCATCGTATGATAGTTTGTATTTAGTGTTTATTCTTCAGTTTTAGAAATTCAGTAAAAAGCACATTAAGAGTTGTTTTTCGTAAGACACAAAGTGAGGAAGCAAAAATGTTTGTTTGGTGTCAAAAATATAATAATAAACATTAATATCATCAATAAACTTGTGTGGGGGTGTAATATATTTGATTGCATTTCTGTAACGTGTATAATATCACGTTTGTAAGGGCTAGCATGTTTGGCAATCCTGTGACCTGTAGAATGCGTTTCGAGCACCTAAACCATCGCTGCCGTTAGGAGGCGGTGCGCATGCTTATCCTCAAATATAACCATATTGCTGGATATTTTGTTACACTTCTTTTAATGAATTTCTGGAGAGCTATTAATGGAGTTTGACCAATGACAAGGATCAATTGACATTCTGAAAGTTTCTTCATGTTTGCAGAACATTTGTGTATTAATTTCTCTTTATAAAATTTAACAAATCTTGAGGAACCTTCCGTTACTGTGGTTAAGTTACTTAACTATTTGTTTTTAAGCTTATCTTAGAAAGTTGCAGTTTTATGTGGTACCGGTTAATGTAGATATTCTGTGTGGTTAATAACATGTTTATGTGTTTAAAAGTTTACTACGCCATTATTGATATTTCTATGTGTAGGTGTCAATTTTATATGGTTAGTAGCTGAAGTACCGGCCCAGTATGGCCAGGTGGTTAAGGCACTCGACTCGTAATTTGAGGATCGCGGGTTCGAATCCACATCCTGCTCGTCCTTTTAGCCGTGGGGGCGTTATAATATGACGGTCAATCCAATTCTTGGGCTGTTCTTTTACCAACAAAGAAAACAAACAAGCTGGAGTACCCGTCAGTTGTAAATAAAATCTCGTTTGTAACAAAGGATAGGAAACTGGCTTCTATTTATTAACATACTAAATATTAAGAGTATTATAAAATACATGAAGGTACCAACATTGAAAAGAAAGAGATAAAGTTTTCGAGAATTTTAACAATAGTGTCGATGGATATACAAGATTGTTAGTTTTTTTCCGAAATTAAACATTAATTTTAAATATTAGATCGGGGGGTCAAACCCCCATGACATTCCTCACGTCATCATGTATCACTATCACTGTGTCAGGTTTGTGCTGACTGATCAAGAAATCTGTAGACTTATATGAAAGAGATACATACCCCCATATTAACATTTATTTATATAGGCTAGTATTTCACGTGTTTCAGCAACCTACTATAACATATCATACACTAACTGAAGTGTCCGCTTAACAAATGGCTCTCCCCCTTGTGTTCTAAACGTGCTTGTGCTAGGGTATGGTAGAGATCGGTCGAAACGAACAGACATTAAAAGAGGACACATGTCAGCACATCTGCTTTAAAAGTAGATTAAGTTACAGCAGTTCTATATTGTGGAAACTCGTACGCAGTTTATAATCCAAACATATATTATAATGAAATTCGTATCTTCCAATTTTCCAGTAAATTATTAGTTCTCAATATCTTATGTTAATTGTCTTATAATTATGTAGATTCCAATTACCTTTAAGGTCTTTTAAAATCACTCTAAGTACAAAAAAGGAAATTTTGTTTCTTCGTAAAATTGTGAAAACTAAATATGTAGTTAAAATTTTAAAAACATTTATTAAGTTATTTCAAACAAAATATATTATTTATGTTTTGTACACATACACTGATTTTGATAAGATAAACAACCGAAACTATTTCAAAGTTCTGTAAAATACAAATGAGTGAATTTGGTGGGATGGGGGTTCAAATATTTTCAATTTTAGTAATTAAAATACAAAAATTATATCTCTTACCATAACTAAGATTGTCTTTACTTAGAAAAACTATTGAGGTATGTAAACAATTACATTACCGGTGTCGTAAAAATATATAATTAGATCTGAGATTTTGGGAGCTGTATTTTTTTTCATTCATTAAATTAATCTTTATGGTGAATTTAAAGTTTTTAACAGAATCGAGAAAATAATTGCGATTTGGAAGAGACAGGTCAAATAGGCACTTTTTAGATTGTACATATAAACATCGCCTCTTTACGTTTAAATTATCCTGGGAAAGAAACACATTTCATTTGGAGATTCAAATCTCTTGTAAAGAACGACGTTAACCTTTCCTTGCTTACCAACATAGCCTAAGGAGGTTAAAATCAATAATTTCACACTCAGAACTTTTACACCTACAACATCTGACGCTTTTGTACAAGTGGTTTCTTAATAGCTATCTAAACAAACCAAATTGTGATATAAATGGACAATGACTTTCTTCTACTGCCATTTCCCGTTCTGAATAAAAATCCATAACTCCATTCCCTTTTTCTCGTGGCGCCACAAACTTAATTTTCCAGATCCCGCGTAGACGTCATTACAGTGGAATAAGCGAATAAATCTGTCAAAATTGAGTCCGTTACTCGCCTAATTTTCTAGCGAGCGGAAAGCCATTGACTTCACTAAGAACATAAGCTTGTAGCTCCGTTGTCATGCATGGCTTCCACCAGGCTGTCTTGCGAGTGCCCCAAGTTAAGTTTCTGTGAAAATAAATAGTGTACTACTGCTGCCAAATGACCTAAGAAAGTCAGCTTATCAAAATTCAAAAGTTTTGGTAACAGGCGTGTAAATCACCTCGGGGGGATCATAGCGAAACTTAGAAAGATGATTAAAAGATGCACATTGGTTGAAGATGATTACGGCTGCGGCTGAATGGTTGGCTTGTGATTCGTACAACGTACATAAGCCTTCTCGTAGCTGTAGCTGTGAATCGTTACAAAGTGTGTAGTTATGGAAAAAAAACAGAGAAAATATGGTCGGTTCATACGTGAACATTATGTGTAAGTACGTTAAAGCTGATTACAAAACGAGAGTATAAAGATAGATAGATGTATTTTCCTCGATAAATACAATTATTCCTCTAACTATTTAGTCAAATAGTTATGGGCTTGATTGTAACGGTAATATTCCTACCGGTTAGAGATTTTGTGTTTGATATCCTCAGTTTCAACACGTTCTGATATCCAATGAAGTTGTGCAATAGACAAATAGAATATAGTAGCTGAAGAATGTATTTACGATCACTCATAGATATTCAGTATCAAATAACTATGTGTGTTATAGTAAATAAAATGTGAGATGTTTTCCACTAGGTGTCGTTGTCTCATTTTATTTAATTATTTCACGTAGCAATACTTTTATAGCGCTTCATGATATCTGTGTAGAAATATGTGTTGTATGCATGTACATATGCGCATGACAAATATATCAGAAGCGCTATACATGGTCTAAATAGCGTTATTGCTCTAATATGACCTAAAACTACACTTGGTCTGAACAACATTACTATCCTAATAAGGTGTAGCACCACACTTGGCCTGAACAACATTACTGCCCTGATACGGTGCATTACTACACTTAGTCTGAACTGCATTAACCTGTTGACTGCCAAGTATTTCAGCTGCTGCAATACAACTCTAATGCTTCTTCATTTTGTAACTTTTTCGTGACGCCATTTTTGATCGAAAGTGAAACAGTTTGTAAGTAGGTCAAATGCATGTATGGTGCTGACATCTAGCGTTGAAGTTAGGTATGAATGAAAACGAATTAACTCGTTTGTGGCACTGTATACCGATCGACTTGGACGAGTTATCTAGTTTACGGCACTGAACAGGTTAATATCCTCATATAGCACAAACACTACACTAAACCTGAACAATATTATTGCTCTAATATGTGTAATACTACATTTATCCTGAACAGCATTACTACTGTAATATAATACAAGCACTGTACTAAGCCTGAACAACATTATTGCCATAATATCGCGTGACACTACATTTAGAAAAAAACATTACTGTCCTAACTGGCCGAATAATGTAGTATGTGTGTGTGTGTGCACATATATTATATATATATAAAACATCACCGGTCTCCCAGAAACATATGAATTTTTTTTTCTAATAACATTCTTAAGCCTAGAAATAGGATCTGATATTTTTTCTGAGTTAACGTTACCGGCACGAAAACAAAACTCCAAAATATAACACAGAATTACTTCCCTAATATGAAGTAGCCCTACACATTGGCCTGAACAACATTACTGCCCTAATATGGAGTAGCATTATATTTTGCCTGAGCAGCAGTACCACCCCTAATATAGCACAAGCACTACACTAAGCCTGAACAATATGGCGCATTACTGCATTAAGCATGAAAAGGCATTATAACCATAATATTTGACTTGAACAACTGGTGCTATTCTACGAAGAATGCTCATAACTGCGATTCGATAGATGCCCAAACAGTTTGTTTCAGTTTTTTTTTTTAAGGTTCTGCTAATTGTCGAGTAGTAAAAGGACATGAGCAAGTTATTTTTGAAATTAAAATATTAGATAATTCTGGCATGAATATTTGGGTTGTGTTTAGGGCAAGCGAAATTTTGCTAGAATAAACACACCCGCTTGTTAACTCAAAATATTCTGTTATAAATTCTAGAACTTGTTCGTTTAATCCATAATTTTCCCTACGTTGTGATGCCCCATTCCCAGTCACTGACGATTAACACAACGTAATCATAGTTTAACTTATCATCTGCTTTCTTTTTTATCCATTTCTGATCATCATCCTAGAACTAAATAAAAGGATCATGTCACATCATTAAATACCCAACCAATCGTTAAAGCTACAAACATGTTATCCTAAAATATACAGTAAAGTCAGTGGACATTCGTTGAACAATAAAGTTGCTGGCCTTGTTTATCATATTTACATGTAATCCTAAAATATACAGTAAAGTTAGTGGACATTCGTTGCACAATAAGGTGTCTGGCCTTCTTTATCCTATTTACATATGATCTTAAAATATACAGTAAAGTCAGTAGACATTCGTTGTACAATAAAGTTGCTGGCCTTGTTTATCATATTTCTTGTAATCCTAAAATATACAGTAAAGTCAGTGGACATTCGTTGTACAATAAGGTTGCTGGCCTTCTTTCTCCTATTTGCCCGGCATGGCCAATCGTGTAAAGGCGTTATAGTAGTAATCCGAGGGTAGAGGGTTCGAATCCCGGTCGCACGAAACATACTCGCCCTTTCAGCCGTGGTGGAGTTATAATGTGAAGGTCAATCCAAGTATTCGTTGGTAAAAGAGTAGCCCCAGAGTTGGCGGTGAGTAGTGATGACTAGCTGCCTTCCCTCTAGTCTTACACTGCTAAATTAGGGACGGCTAGCACAGATAGCCCTCGAATAGCTTTGTGCGAAATTCAAAACAAACAAACAAAACTTTATCCTATTTACATGTGGTCCTAAAATTTACAGTAAAGTCAGTGGACATTCGTTGTACAATAAAGTTTCTGGCCTTATTTATCATATTTACATGTGATCTTAAAATATACAGTAAAAGTCAGTGGACATTCGTTGTACAATAAAGTTTCTGGCCTTGTTTATCATATTTACATGTGATCTTAAAATTTACAGTAAAAGTCAGTGGACATTTGTTGTACAATAAAGTTTCTGGCCTTGTTTATCATATTTACATGTGATCTTAAAATTTACAGTGAAAGTCAGTAGACATTCGTTGTACAATGAAGTTTCTGGCCTTGTTTATCATATTTACATGTGATCTTAAAATTTACGGTAAAAGTCAGTGGACATTCGTTGTATAATAAAGTTTCTGGCCTTGTTTATCATATTTACATGTGATCTTAAAATTTACAGTAAAAGTCAGTGGACATTCGTTGTACAATAAAGTTTCTGGCCTTGTTTATCATATTTACATGTGATCTTAAAATTTACAGTAAAAGTCAGTGGACATTTGTTGTACAATAAAGTTTCTGGCCTTGTTTATCATATTTACATGTGATCTTAAAATTTACAGTGAAAGTCAGTAGACATTCGTTGTACAATGAAGTTTCTGGCCTTGTTTATCATATTTACATGTGATCTTAAAATTTACAGTGAAAGTCAGTAGACATTCGTTGTACAATAAAGTTTCTGGTCTTGTTTATCATATTTACATGTGATCTTAAAATTTACAGTAAAAGTCAGTGGACATTCGTTGTACAATAAAGTTTCTGGCCTTCTCAATCCTATTAATAATTATATATATATATATATATATAGTATATCCTATTGCAAGCAAATGCTTGACATATTTACACAATCGTATTGAATTAATTTTGGATTTTATGCATTAATAAACTATATTTTGAATTATATTTGGAAAAACTAGCAACACGTAATATTTTTTCTTGGAACGTTGACATGTTGCCCAGAATTTACATTATTAGTATTTTAGTCTGGCTCTGTTTCTACTTACTTAAGTCTCTTTTTAAGCATGTTGAAGGGAATATTATACTTAACCAAGTGGGTTCTTGTACTTCTGTCCGAATAATGTAGTGTGTGTTTGTGTGCACGTACATTATATATATATATATAAAACAAACATCACCAGTCCCCTAAAAACATATGATTTTTTTTTCTGATAACATTCTTAAGCCTAGAAATGGGACCTTATATTATTTAAGCTAACATTACCGGCGCGAAAACAAAGCTTCAACACATAAGACCTATTAACCTTAGGAACTATTAAGTTAGATTGTTGGACATAAACATTCTTTGGCTCAGTTAGTTTTAAAACTCTACTAATTAACCAAGGTTTTGACAATAGTACAGTTTTTAACCATGTTTTATTTCATGCTAATTTCTTAACGGAATTGATACCCCCTTCCAACAGATATCTGAATCATCATCAAGTTATTTTTGTTCTTGTAAGCAGACGAGAACAGCAGTTTACCCTACCTAAATTGTGTTTTTTATTTTTCTGCCCCTGTCTACAGTAGTCTCGATAACGGACTGATATAACCTGGGTTTTAACGTGTTAAAAATTACACTATTTCTTACTATAAATCTTTTTGAACCTTTTACCTTGTAAAAAAAAATTGATAACTCAGAACTTTATAATTAAATCCGATGGATTAATGAAGCCTCATTGAACGTTATTATCATGACAGTTTTTTTTAAATTATATTTATGGCAAATCTGATTAGGCTATACCTGCAGCCATCCCAATAAAAAAAATACTGACCAGAGTGGATGCAGCCAGTAAGTAACACAATAGAAGAAGAGATCCACCACAGTGCCAATCAAAGTCTCGAGAGTTTTGTAATATGCAGTTTTGACACTCAAGACGTTGATCGGCACTGAGGTGGATCTCTTCTCCTATTGTGTTACTTATTGGCTGCATCCACTCTGGTCAGTATTTTTTTTTTATTAGGGATGACTGCAGGTTTCTTTGCATGTGTGTGTGAAACATTGTAATCAAATGACTCCAGTTTAAAAGTCATCACGTAGCTTTATATGTTACTTTTTTATAATTTGAACATAACATTATCAGTATTTGACTGACTGTCAGTAATTAAAGGAGGAGGTTAAACTAGTGCCAACTTCTCTGTTCTTCTGAAAATCAAATGATTGCTTGACAAGATAAATAGTGCGGTAAATGGCGTGATTAAGTAAGTAATGCCCATTGGAATCACATGATGTAATAGAAGCAAACGTGTAACTGTGCGAAAAGTATAAGAGACCCTTTGAAAAGAGTCGGGCCATTTGACTAACTGTAACACATTACTCTAATCACAGTAACAGAAGGGTCCAAATCTCTCCGGGTTTCATCTAGAAATATTTATTTAGCAGCAAGGAGGATTTGTGGATTCACATTCCATAACAACCCTGTATTTCTATACATATGTTTAAAGCTCTGTGGGAGATGATTTATGGGCAGGTGCAATAACGTTCCGAGTATTAAATCTAATTCGTAAAGGGAACCATTTACGAATGTACGAACTTATTCAAACAAAGTGGGAACAGACTCCCTCGAGTCTTTCCGTCAATGGCAATTTAATCAGCAAATAGACCAAAAACACTTTAAAGGCGTCGAATGTAATAACCAACAGTTAAGAAAAGCCCCCGTTAAGCAACTACAGCATTTATGTAATGTTTGTTAATTGGATCTGGAATCAACAAATAACCTCGTAAAAGCCTTAAGGAAGCCAATTTATTTCGTAATTAACAGTAGTGAAAATGAGTTTTTTTTTCTTTTCAAATCTCTACACATAAAACGCGGAAACGTTTGTCTGTTTTTTTTTTTTAATTTCTCGCAAAGCTACACGAGGGTTACATGCGCTAGCAGCCGTCCCTAAGTTAACAGTTTAAAACTAGAGCGAAGGTAGCTAGTCCTCACCACCCATCGCCAACTCTTGGGCTACTCTTTTACCAACGAATAGTTGGATTTACCATAACATTGTAACGCCCCCAGGGCCGCTGTAAGGGCGAGCATATTTGATGTGGCCAGAATTCGAACGCTTTAACTCCTTGGCCATGCCGGGCCATCCGCAGAAACGTATTTTGATCACTGCATTTTATGCCTACAGAAACAACTTTCCATTAGTCTGAGAAAATAAAACTGGAGTATCTTGGCGAATGGTAGCGAATATTATAAGTTATCTAAAAACAGGTATTTTCCTACTCCGGAGCACTACAGGAGAGTATTAAAACTAACTTTTTTTTTGTACGTCAGCAAATTCCTTTTGCCCTAAAAAGGGCACTTATGATATAAGTCTAATATAATATAGACCCACGAAATAGTGGGTCTTCGATGCGTGTTACACTGAAATCAAAACGTTTGGACTTCAACACATGATGCAGCTCAAAACCCACTTACTGTCAGTAATGACTTTGGTTCAAAATCTTAGTAATAAATTCCATTTTTCGGTTCAAAGTTTTTGTAGCGGCGTGTGCTACTGGCTAGTTTCTTTCGATCTAGTCAGCAATATCAGGATGGCGACTTATAGTGGTCACATGACTGTTTAGTTTGAACGTAACATTCAGGCTGAAAAGTCTAATTCCTGTTTCATTTTTCTGAATTGCTATTGGAATACGTATTCATGATTTTGTTTTTAATCAATGCTAAAGAGATAAACGTTTTCTTTATTCGGTTGCTTCCTTGTAGTTAAGCACAAAGTTACACAATGGGCTATCTGTGCTCTGCCTACCGTGAATACCGAAACCCGGTTCCTAGCGTTGTAAGCCCGAAAGCATGCCGCTGCGTCACGTTGTTTGTAGTTAAGCACAAAGTTACCACAGTGGGCTATCTGTGTCTGCCTACGGTGAATACCGAAACCCGGTTCCTAGCGTTATAAGCCCGAAGGCATACTGCTGCGTCACTGAAGGGCTTCGTTATTTGTACCACTGATATATTTACCACTAATATTGAAAGAAAATGCATGGTTGTGAATGTTGTATCCCAAGGGTTAGCGGTGCATGCTATATCGTACATACATTCAAAATTAGGGAGCACAGATAACACTTATTTAGCTTTCTACTCAAATACTTAAAACAGTGGATATTCCAGTGATAGGCATATCAGTGAATCTCGAAATAAGATTATTTTTTTTATCAAACATTAATTTTAAATTAGTGGTTGTAATTCCGTTAACGTGAAATTACGTGAATTATTTGATTTGAATAACATTTTGACTACATTTGAAATATGTCTGCAGTATCACTATTCGAATATTACAGTGTATGATCTCATGTACCCCACAGTGAACTAGACAATTAGGCCTAACCGCAGTCTACCATGATTTGAAAAAAATGAGTGCTACTGTTTCCCAACGCAAAGCTTCCAAATTATATAGAATAATGCCAGCTATGAAGAGTTTCCTAGATGAATTTTATTTCACTTCAGCAGTAATGTAAAATCCGACACTGTTGTGTTACTTGCTGGAGCTGAAAAAAAATGAGCATAGTGGAAAAACAGATAAATTGTGTTTCTTCAGAAACTATGACGTCAGATAGAAGTCTTTCTCAGCAAAACAGACACGTTGTGTTTCTTCAGAAACTGTAGCGTCAGATAGAAGTGTTTCACAGCAAAACAGACACGTTGTGTTTCTTCAGAAACTGTAGCATCAGATAGAAGTGTTTCTCAGCAAAACAGACACGTTGTGTTTCTTTAGAAACTGTAGCATCAGATAGAAGTGTTTCTCAGCAAAACAGACACGTTGTGTTTCTTCAGAAACTGTGACGTCAGATAGAAGTGTTTCTCAGCAAAACAGACACGTTGTGTTTCTTTAGAAACTGTAGCATCAGATAGAAGTGTTTCTCAGCAAAACAGACACGTTGTGTTTCTTTAGAAACTGTGACGTCAGATAGAAGTGTTTCTCAGCAAAACAGACACGTTGTGTTTCTTCAGAAACTGTAGCATCAGATAGAAGTGTTTCTCAGCAAAACAGACACGTTGTGTTTCTTCAGAAACTGTGACGTCAGATAGAAGTGTTTCTCAGCAAAACAGACACGTTGTGTTTCTTCAGAAACTGTAGCATCAGATAGAAGTGTTTCTCAGCAAAACAGACACGTTGTGTTTCTTCAGAAACTGTGACGTCAGATAGAAGTGTTTCTCAGCAAAACAGACACGTTGTGTTTCTTTAGAAACTGTAGCATCAGATAGAAGTGTTTCTCAGCAAAACAGACACGTTGTGTTTCTTCAGAAACTGTAGCATCAGATAGAAGTGTTTCTCAGCAAAACAGACACGTTGTGTTTCTTCAGAAACTGTGACGTCAGATAGAAGTGTTTCTCAGCAAAACAGACACGTTGTGTTTCTTCAGAAACTGTAGCATCAGATAGAAGTGTTTCTCAGCAAAACAGACACGTTGTGTTTCTTCAGAAACTGTAGCATCAGATAGAAGTGTTTCTCAGCAAAACAGACACGTTGTGTTTCCTCAGAAACTGTAGCATCAGATAGAAGTGTTTCTCAGCAAAACAGACACGTTGTGTTTCTTCAGAAACTGTGACGTCAGATAGAAGTGTTTCTCAGCAAAACAGACACGTTGTGTTTCTTCAGAAACTGTAGCATCAGATAGAAGTGTTTCTCAGCAAAACAGACACGTTGTGTTTCTTCAGAAACTGTGACGTCAGATAGAAGTGTTTCTCAGCAAAACAGACACGTTGTGTTTCTTCAGAAACTGTGACGTCAGATAGAAGTGTTTCTCAGCAAAACAGACACGTTGTGTTTCTTCAGAAACTGTGACGTCAGATAGAAGTGTTTCTCAGCAAAACAGACACGTTGTGTTTCCTCAGAATCTGTAGCATCAGATAGAAGTGTTTCTCAGCAAAACAGACACGTTGTGTTTCTTCAGAAACTGTGACGTCAGATAGAAGTGTTTCTCAGCAAAACAGACACGTTGTGTTTCTTCAGAAACTGTAGCATCAGATAGAAGTGTTTCTCAGCAAAACAGACACGTTGTGTTTCTTCAGAAACTGTGACGTCAGATAGAAGTGTTTCTCAGCAAAACAGACACGTTGTGTTTCTTCAGAAACTGTGACGTCAGATAGAAGTGTTTCTCAGCAAAACAGATAATGCCACATCCTACTAAGAGCTTGAATCCGGATGTTGCTTTGGCCCATTAAAAGTACAAAATAAGATATACCTTAGCTAATACAATGATAACCAAGCAAATATTATCCCCCACAATGGCCACAAAATCGCATATTTCACCAATGTAAAATCAGGTGCTAAACCGTCTTTTTTTAGGACTACAAAATCTGAAATTACACCGCACCGTCTCTCCAGGACTTCAAGTTCAGATACCGCACTATCTCTCCAAGACCAGAGAGTGAAAATTCACTGTTTGTTACAATTATTTAACAATTCACGCGTTAGTTTTTTATAAATCTCTTCCATGAATAAGTTGTTTATTTGTTTGTTTTAATTCCGCGCAAAGCTACATGAGGGTTATCTGCGCTAGCCGTCCCTAATTTAGCGGTGTAAGACTAGAGGGAAGGCAGCTAGTCATCACCATCCACCGCCAACTCTTGGGCTACTCTTTTACCAACGAATAATAGGATTGACCGTCCCATTATAACGACCCCACAGCTGAAAGGGCGAGCATGTTTGATGTAACGGGGGTTCGAACTCGCGACCCTCAGATTACCGGTCGAGTGCTTTCCCTCTAGTCTTCACTGCTGAATTAGGAATGGCTAGTGTAGATAACCCTCATGTAGCTTTGCGCGAAATTAAAAACAAAACAAACTTTTAGACCGTTAATACCAAGACTACAAAGAGACCTGTTTTCAAAAGATGAGTGGCTGTTTGCCTATATCTAATGATGTTGTAATCTACTAGGGCCAAAGATAACTTGTATGCCTCTTAGATCTAATACACACAACTAAATTGATTCGTCAGTTAAATATCTTAACCCAGAAGGCATCCTTCAACTGATAACGCAATGTGACATAAATTTCGTTCCTGGATAGCATGTGTTATTTCTTAATTGATTATGTTGTAAAAGTACAGAAAATGACCATTTTTCCCTTCAAACTTTGCTTTTGTGACTTGGATAATGAAATTTAGAAATTAACCTATTTTATATGTAAAAACGGTGCAAATTTGCACATTTTCATTTACATGTAAATCAAGATTCATATGTATTTACACTAAAGTTATACAAAAATGAACACAAATGTTTAGAAGTGAGTAGTTTTTCGAGATGGCTGCTTTCTCTCTGGCGGAGTTGGTACAGGGAGCTCAGGACAGTATCGCACTGGGGCGATGGATGATGGAAGGTCCGGATACATGATAGCAGATGCACCAGGTCCACCATGCAGAAGTAGCAGTTGCTTGAGTGGTCAGCAGGTTCACGCCAAATTCTTGGAATAGCGAACTTCATGGCTCTCTTTTCCCCTCTGTACCATCCTGCAAAAAATCAAAATCAAATTGTTATTATGAAGAATAAATTTATTTCATCCACAAATAATGTGTAAGAGATTCATTTAAAATATTTTATATGTGATATTTTTTCTATATTATTGGAAATTAAAAATATAAATTAAAAGATATTTAAATTTTAAAAGGTCTAAAATTTGTACAATACAAAATCTTACTATTCAAGCAAGCAAAAATTGCCCGTCTTACCTTCTAGAGTTTTTTTTTTTTGCAGTGCTCTCAGGTAAAATAAGGTGCCCAGGGTTTGTTTTGATCCCCGACAGGCATGCTGAAATATGCCTTGTAGGCTTCACACATTTTAGCAGATGATGTCATAGAGTACTCTTTCGCTCTTGTCTTGATAAATTGGCCACATGCATAGTAGAATGTGTCTGGAGAATGCTTGCAGCTTCTTGATGCCACCTCTGATGAAATCATATAGGTTTATATGTTCACTTAGGTAGCTAGAACTAAACTGAAGTGGTGAGTGGTGCGCCCCTGTATATATATGATTATGGAAAGTTCTAGAAAATTCTCGTAAGTTCTACAACATTCTAGAAAATTCTTGTAAGTTCGAGAAAATTTTCTATCAGCTACTCAGCACTGAATCTATCTGGAATGTTCTGGAAAATGGGTAAATTTGAAAATTTCATTACCCAGGCCACAAAAGCTTGAAGAGAAAAATAGGTCTTTTTAATTTACTTTAGGCATAAGCAATTGGGAAATAACACTTTCTGTCCAGGAACAAGAAAAAGTAAAAATTTTCTAACATAGTGATAATCAAATGCAATTTCGATTATAATGTTCCAATCATCTTTAAATTATAGGTAATATTTATTAAGCAAATAGTCTTAGATATCGAGTGAAATTGATCGAAATTTCGTAATTTAGTAGCACGTGCTTAAATGTCATATAGTGATACGTCATAGATTCTCTCGCTGTTTTTAGAGACAGCTCCAAAGAATAACGCTTTGTCACTAATTACCCTCAACATTTTAGTGTTAATAAATCTATTATGAAATGTTACTTATACAGGTAATTAAAAACTAGAGTTTTCTGACGTTGTTTTATTTTATTATATTATTAAGAATAAAAATACAGAAAGGGCGATCTGTGCTCTGTCCACGGCAGTTATTGAAACCCGAAGTTTAGCGTCATAATCCCTCGGGCTTGCTATAGAGTCACCGAGGGTTTACTGTTTCAGTAAGGAAGTTATAACACGAGTGCTTGTAAAGAGTTTGAGATATATTTGGTTCTAAGGATACAACACCGTTGCACTTTCCACTTACTTGGTTCAGTGGTTTCACTTACATAACTTCTGTTCTGGCACAAGCATTTGTAGGTTTAACTTGATAATATATTTTTATTCCAACTAATATTTATTTAAAAGGTAAATTTCGTAGGAAGTAAAATTTTTAACGTGAAAACCAAGTTTCATTCTGTTTGTCTTTAGAATTCTACAAGGCAAAAGCTTTCCTCGATTTGCAGATATATTTGGAGACATCACTTGGTGTTTAGAAAGGATACAATGTTGCTATTTATAACTGCGTTTCTCGTTTGTCCTCACAATACAGCTAAGTACCTTTCTTATTATGTTTTACTCCTATATGCGAAGAAATGGTCAAATACACAGTTAATAACATTGGCTTCTTTTGTTTTTTAATCCCAACTGTACCTCAAAAGTTTCTAATCCTTCTCAGCGTAGCTCCCTCTGTTGTACCAGCAGCCATGTAATTAAAAACTTGAACATTAATTTATTCATTTTCTTTTTCTCCAATCGTACATCTAATTAATGAAGACCAAACAGGTGCAAACGACGGCTGTTGCCGGCTCACAAAGTCTATCTTCTCCGGAGGCTGGTGAATGATAAATTCTATAAGCACTAAATATGGCTTTGTTTGCTGTTTCTTATACTTTACTGACGGGCTCCCAACCATCAGACAAACGCAAATTAACAGCGCCAAAGAAAATAGCATAATTACGTTCTGTGATGAATAGATGGAAATGTGGTTTTACATTGGTGATTAAGAAAATCAATAATTACAAAGTTTCTTTGCCTTTGTGTTTGTTGCCAGATAATTAACAGTTTAGTCGATATCAAAAAACCCCTCCCTTCAGCAGGTTTATAAAGATTAAATTATCTCGCTGTCCGGCCATTGTTTCACCCAAACGCCTGTCAAATACACCAGGAAAAGATATAAATGGACTCTGATTATTGGTTGAACGTTACAAGAAAGTCCTTAATTAAACAGTAAGCTGTATACTGGCAAATGGCATGGTTGATCTCTGACAAATAACTGTTAATTTTGCACAGTGGAATAATATTCAGTATCAGTCATTAAATGACAACTGAACTCTTCTTCAATAATTATTAACAGGAAATTAAAAATACTGTTTTATCTGAGCTAACCTGTAAACGTTATTCTTTTCTGTGTTTGTGTATCTAACAGCATGTTGAGGATTGCTTATTTATATGTTTGTCTGGTTTCAGATATTCGAGCAATGTGTGTATGTGTGTGTTTTTTATGGCAAAGCCACATTAGGCTATCCGCTGAACCCACCGAGGGGAAGAATCGAACCCTTGATTTTAAGGTTGTAAATCCGTAGACATACCGCTGTACTAGAGGGGGGGGCATTCGAACAAAGCCACTTAAGATCTGCGCATATCATCCTCAGTTTTAAACTAATAAACCCAAAACAAAGCGTTTAGTAAACGGCGCCCGCCTCCAACTGTTTCATTTCTCTTGTCTGACCGCATAACGTAAGTTGACGGTCACACTTATAACGCATCCACGGTAAAAAAATAATTTGAATTTACGATAGCGGTATGACAAAGATAGTCTCGCTGATCTGTGGTTCGGTACGCTAATCATTGGGCCACGCCCAGTTTGTTGTACTTTATTTGATTTCTAAGTATTTCACGTACATGCGTGAGATAGTAATATATGAATAGTTCGTTAAGTCTTAGCCAGATTTAATTGTTTTATCTTGGTATTTAAATGATGATACAACACTTCTTGTTGTTTTATCGGATCTATAAGTAACCCATCGTTGTGTCTCAGATGTTGATATGAACAGAGTTTCTCGTATTTTACCAGATTTCTAATGAAACTTCTATACAAATCAAGCTTTTCCTAGCAACACGTAAAATGTGGAGTACAAAGTTACTGCTGCACTAACCTTTGATGCTAGAGCGTGTCTATTTACTTCAGCGCGAAGCTACACGGTAGACTGACTATCTGTGCTCTGTTCACCACTGGAAACTGACACCCAGATTTTAGCTTCGTAAGTCTGTAACCTTAGTAGAGACCCACTGGAAACGGTTGAAATTACGACCTAAATTATAGGTATATACATACAAATTTCAACTTCTTGAAACGAAGCAAATAGAGGTCGCTTCAGAATCAAAACATTATTTAAAACTTCTAATTTTGTGCAACTTACAGAACGAATAGGCTTAATTTCCTTTAATTTTTGTTAGAAAGCTCAAAAAATTTGCCAAAATAAAACAAAGATACATTTTAATTTCTCAAAAATGTGTAAATCTAAAATTTAAACAATGCAGTCAAGAGACGCTTGATAGTAGAACTCGACTGGTTTTTTTAGATTCAAGCACAAAGCTCTGCCCACTACAGGTATCGAAACCCAGTTTCTAGCGGTGGGAGTGCGCAAACATTCCGCTGTGCCACTAGGGGCAGTATACCTGGGACTGGTCAAAAGTCACTTGCATAAGTAGGAATACATGAAATTATGTGTAGTTGTATGTTACTTCCCCAACTTAAGTAATTCTTTCTCCTGTAGTAATTTTACATACATACATATTTCAGAGTTTAACGCGTAATATTTTATTGCTTTATAGTTAAGTGATTTATGATATTTTAAGGCCTTTTTGGCGTTATATTAAAAAATAAAATGTGATATTGGTATGACATTTCGATTAGAACATAAAAATAATCTCTTCGAGTCCAACAACTCATCAATGATGTTTGTTTGAATTTCGCGTAAAGCTACATAAGGGAGGAACACAAACAACCCACACTGTGGCCTTAAGTCTAACAACAAACAAACACCTTTGGCTGTTAGATAAGTAATACGACTCGTTTGGTTTGGTTTTTGAATTTCGCGCAAAGCTACTCGATGGCTATCTGCGCTATATTTTGCAGTGTACGACTAGAGGGAAAGCAACTAGTCATCACCACCCACCTCCAACTCTTGGGCTACTCTTTTACCAACGAATAGTGGAATTGATCGTCACATTATAACGCCCCCACGGCTGAAAGGGCGAGCATGTTTGGTACGACGGGGATTCGAGCCCACGACCCTCAGATTAAGAGTCGAACGCCTTAACCCACCTCGCCATGTCGGGCCGTACTCATTGACGAAGTTTGTTTGTTTGGTAAATTGTGACGTAAAGCTACTCGATAGAATAGAGACGAGATAGTTATTCAACACCACACACCGCCAACTTTTGGACTATTTTTACCCATAAATAATGGGATTGATCTTCGCATCATAACACTTCAACATGTTCAAAGACAGTTTATAGTCGAGGAAGCAAACAGAATTGAGTTACGAGACTATAATTTAAATTATAATATTTCACATTTGAGACTATCGACAACAAAGAATTTCCTATCCTCGTACTAATTACGAAATGTGAGTACTCCATACGCAAATACCATTTCGAAACATTTAAAGAGTAATTCTGAAAACTGATTTAACTGTACGAAAAGCTAAGATTTTGGTACTTTTAAATTTAACTTATATCGTTCACCAGATGTCGTTGACGTCAAACCATCTGTGAAAAGAGTCGAGTTTTAGAAATGTAATAGTTGGTTGTACTTTAACATGTTTTCACATAGATGTCAAGGCTTATTATATTAGGATAATTTGTTATGGTTTCACTTGTTTTATTTTCGCGATTGAAGTTTTAATTTAAGCAAAGTTTGTTGAATTTGGCAGATATTTGCTTGACATCGCTGTAAACGTTGTGTAAACAATACGAATATTAAACTTCATTTTCTTCTTTTAATATTTATTATTTCCAAACAAATTACAAACGATAAGAATTCAAACAATATACAACATACATTTTTCAACATTTTCTAAACTAAACAGTACACAAATCGTCTAAAGAAAAGCTCCTGATAGATCTCGTATTTGTAAGATGTTGTGAAACGTATTTGTATTCCTTAAAATAGAATTGTCAAATAGTTCAAGATATTAGAAGAGACAGACAGTTCACAACTCGGCTGTTTACTAATCAAAGTAATTTCAAAAATTGTTGCTCGTGGTGACAAAATACTGAAACAATAATTTCATTTTTTTTTATTTCATATAGTTTTTTCGCCAGGGAAATATGACAAAATGAAACTTATCTCATCTGTAAGAAGTAACTGTATTTAACGTGGCTCAAAAATAAGCATTTTTACCCTCTGTAGATAAAATGTTCAGAAACTGTGTAAACAAAATTGTTTGCTTTTTTCTAAGATTTGTTGAGGTGATTTTCCGAGTATTAATTCAAAATAATAATAAAAAGTACAAACAGATTTCCTTTCCTTGTTTATTACCAAACTTCTATGCCTGTATCTAATTGATAGCGAGTTTTTGAGGAAAGTTTATGACACCGGCCTTTTCCCTAACGAGCAGTGTGTTTGTTTGTTTTGAATTTCGCACAAAGCTACTCGAGGGCTATCTGTGCTAGCCGTCCCTAATTTAGCAGTGTAAGACTAAAGGGAAGACAGCTAGTTATCACCACTCACCGCCAACTCTTGGGCTACTCTTTTACTAACGAATAGTTGGATTGACCGTCACATTATCACGCCCCCACGGCTGAAAGGGCGAGCATGTTTGGCGCAACGGGGATTCGAACCCGCGACCCTCAGATTACGAATCGCACGTCTTAACACGCTTGGCCATGCCGGGCCTGACAGTGTGTTATCTGTGAAATCCCTCAAAATAAAAAAAGTAAGTTGACGGTGAAAAGTTTTCCACCGAGTTAATTAAGTCAATTAGCATCGTTCCGTGCTGAGCCCCAGAACTGGTTAATGAGATAGAAAATAATATGCTTCGGTTTAAATTTTAAGGAGAAGGATGAGATTATGGAAAAGGATAACTAGTTTCGTATTTCCAATACATTTTTCCTGAGTTCACGCTCTGTTACTCCCCAACTTTACCCATGGAAGTAAATGAACGGTTCGCACACACGGAATGTGCAGGAGGAGATATTGAAAGGCTGGGATAATTGAGTGCATTTATCGTAAACGAGAACGACTTTGTAGTAATAAAAGTTATATTTCTGCAAGTTAGCGATAACAAAAATTTTGACTAGTCTCACGAAATTTGGCACTACAACCTGAAGCGTGTGAGAAATTTGTTAGAACTGCAAACGTGATGTCATGATTATTTGCGTAGTTCCGAAATTTCACCAATCGGATTTTCCTTACGCTATAAGCCACGTTACTTTAAATGTATATAATATATATTTTTTAATATCTTCTAAATCATGTTATATTCTCTTGTATAACAGAGTTATTTATATTTTGACACTAAACATAAACCGAAAAGAGAGAGAAAACGTACAAGAAAAGGTAGAATATAACACTTTAAAAGCATTCAGGGACTTTTGAAAACCATTGATTGAAATCAAGATAATATATATTACATTGTATAAAAAGTTGATATCTAAGTAACTTATTTCTTAGTAGGTATACTATAGAATACAATACTACTGCTCAGATATCGTATGTTAAGATAAACAGAAACGTATTGCTCAAATGATAAGCATCATGATAGGTAAAAACACGTTTTTGAAAATAACAAATATTAAGTGAAACAAATGTTACTACCCAATATCGTGTATCAAAACAGAAATACGTTTATACCCGTAAAGTATATCAACATAGATATAAAGCTAATGTTAACTAAAGTGTATCAAGACAGATACAGAATCAATGTTTATCAATATAGATCTAAAGTTAATGTAATATAACGTGAAACCAGATAGACATAAAGTTGCTGTTGGAATAACATATATCACAAAAGAATGTATCATAACATTTCGTGTTATTTCCCACAAAGTTTATCAAAATAGTTATAAAGCTGTTATGGGTATAAAATGTATCTTGATATATATATAAAGCAGCTTGTTTGTTTGTTTTTGAATTTCGCGCAAAGCTACACGAGGGCTATCTGCGCTATCCGTCCCTAATATTGCAGCGTAAGACTAGAGGAAAGGCAGCTGCTAGTCATTACCACTCACCGCCAACTCTTGGGCTTTTACCAACGAATAATAGGATTGACCGTCACATTATAACGCCCCCACGGCTGAAAGTGTGGACATGATTGGTCTGACGGGGATTCGAATCCGCGACCCTTGGATTACGAGTCCAACGCCTTAACCCACCTGGTCATACCGGGCCGTAAAGCACCTATTTAGGCAAAGTGTATCCTGATAGATATAAAACTGTTATTTAAATGAAGTGTTTCAGGATAAATTTAAAATACTCTCTATAATGTTAGTGTAATACAGTCTTACATGAAAGCATTTTGTAGAAAAGATATTTTGTTTAACAATTTTATTCTGAAATTCTAAATTCAAAGAATTAATTCGTACAGTCAGTAATTAATTATAAAAACTAATCAAGTGTAATGAAATAAATTACTGAATGTAATCCTGTATCTTTCATTTTAATTAATTCAAATGGAATTAATTTAAAATTACAAAAAGTCTAGAATATTAATGTTAGTTTACGGGCGTAATGTTCGGTTTTGGATTTTATGCAAAGCTATACGAGAGCTATCTGCACTAGCCGTCCCAAATTTACCAGTGTAAGAATAGAGCAGTTGTTCCCAAATTGGGCGCCGCAGCGCCCTAGGGTGCTGAGGGATATTTCAAATTTTCGAGTAAAACATAGGGAATCGAACCGCTGATTTTAGCGTTGTAAATCCGGAAACATACCGCTGTACTAGCGGGGTACAACGTTTTCGAATGTTTGAGATGTGTTTTTGTTTACTTGAACTTTCGGCTACGCCAGTAACTTCTCGAAGTTTCTCGTTTCTTAGAACTTTTATATAAATACCTGTCGACTCTCCGGGTCCGGCAGTAATTGAAATAACTGAGGGGTGTTGTAATCACGTGTCTACAAAGTCTAGCGAAGTTTAGTGAATTATTTTGTCGATTTTTAGTCCTTGTGCATAAAAATGGAAAAATTTTTGAACTTTAATAAGAAATGTGGGAGTAAAGAAAAGGATTGCTAATCACAGACCAGTAGAAAAGTTCTGAAGAAACGGAAATACCGGAAATATGACGATAGTTATCTAGATTTTGGTTTTACTCCAGTAGATGTTAATCATGAAGAGTGTCCTCAGTGTGTATTATGTCTAAAAGTTTTGTTTCCAGAGTGCATGTTTCCGAGTAAACTAAAACGCTACTTAGAGACCCATCATCCTAACATGGCTAGAAAATCCCGTGATTATTTTACCAAAAAGTTAAAAGAATTGAAACAACAAAAAGATACATTTTGAAACAAGCATTAATACCAAGCAATGCTTTGCTAGCATCCTACAAGGTAATATAGAGTCGCGAAATGTAAAAAGCCTCACACCATCGCAGAAGAACTGATTTTATCGGCTGCAGTGGATATGGTGAACATTATGGTTGGTGAATTTGCGGGAAGACTGCTTTTAAAGGTGCCTTTATCCAACAATACTATCAGTAGTAGAATTCAATACATGGTTGGAGACCTCAACGATAAGCTAATTGAAAAATGAAAGAAAAGGAATTCGGGTTACAGCTGAATGAGGCGATGGATGCTCATTTGACTTGCTACAAACAGTTCGTGGATGCTGATTGTGGAAGACCTTCTCTTTTGTAAACGTATCACTACAGGTACAAAGAAAGGCTCAAGACTTGTTTTAGATCCTTGACACTTTTATGTGTGAAAACAACTTAGATTGGACTAAGTGCGTTGGCGTCTGTACCGATGGTGGTCGCTCCATGTTTGGCTGTTATGGAGGATTGCAGGCACTCATACGAAGCAAAGCTCTTGATACACTGTTGATCCATTGCAGAATTCACACGGAAGCCCTTGCATCAAATCAATCGAGTCCTCCACTGAACTAAGTCCTGGAAAGTGGTGAACTTTATAAAAACTCGGCTACAGAAGGCGAGATTTTTTTAAAAACTGTGTGAGGATATAGAATCTGAGCACATATCTTTGTTGTAATACTGTAGCTTGCGATAGATCTCCTATGGGAATGTACTATCCCATATTTTCGAATTACGACAAGAACTCTACTTTTATCTCAAAGAAGAAGAACGCGAATGTGCTAAAAACCTCTTGGATACTAATTTTTGTTAAAATTAGCATGCCTGTGCGATCTCTTTGGAAAACTGAATGTGTTGAATCTCTCTCTGCAGAGTGGCAACAAACACATTCTGAAACTTGTAGAGAAGGTTTCAGTGTTCAGAAAAAAAAAGTTATATTATGGAGAAGAAAAATGAATGACGACATTAGCAAAAACTGTTTCCCCCTGTTGCACCAGTTTATTACATCCAATGAAGTTGATTTGACCCACGAACTAAAACCTGTTTTTGAGGATCACCTCACACAGCTCAGTGACTGGTTTGAAAATTACTTTCCAGAAGATATGGAGAAGTTTAAATGGATTCAAGACCCATTCAAGGCTAAGGCTCCATCTGAATGTACCTCTGCAGAAGAATAAAATCTTATTGAGCTGTCTTGTGACAAGACTTTAGGAACAAAATATGGCAGCATGGAACTAACTAAGTTTTGGATATCTGTAAAAGATGAATATCCGCTGCTAAGTGCTAATGCTCAGCGAATCCTCATTTTATTTGCAACATCATATCTCTGCAAAGCTGGGTTTTCGGCAGTTGCTGTGATAAAAAGCAAGCACCGAGTGAAAATCTAGTATGGAACAGGAAATGAAGGTGGCAGTGTCCAATCTGATTCCAAGGTTGGAGAAGCTTTGGATTGTCCAGTAGATGCACACATTCCATTAGTAATTCTGTTTATTTAAAATTGAAATAAAAAATTGTTTTACTTCCAAGTTACGTATATTATCCTTTCAAACGGCTACTAAGTTGTTAGGACCTAACTACTTATTAAACGAAACTGTTAGGTTTTTCTTTTTGCCTAGGGGCGCCGTGAAAAAAAATTTGCTGAGATTCCAAGGGTGCCGTTAACCCAGAAAGTTTGGGATCTTGAATAGAGGGAAGGCAGATAGTCATCATCACCTACCACCAACTCTTGGGCTATTCTTTTTACCAACGAACAGTGGAAATGACTGTAACATTTTAACTCCCCCACAGCTGAAAGGGCTGACATACGTGGTGTGACGAATGCAGCGCCTAACAGCTTGGCCATGAGAACCTGATGTTAAGGTCTCTTCATAGTAGCTTAATTTTAGTTTGTTCATTTTTGTAATTTTTCTAAATTTATTTTGCTCACCAGTTTACAAATTGCATACATTTAAAAATTTGTATTATTTCTGCTCTAAAGAAAATAGTTATATTGCCCCAAACTATTGATACATGTATATTTTCAGTGTATGTGAAAACAATGAGAGGGCAATAGACATTTATTACATTTACAATTGGGCCAAAATAAATTTTAGATTACAACACAGAGAATGATTTTTATATTTTCATATACCTTTTTTTGTTGTTGTTGTTGTTGCTTTAGAAATCAATTTTTTCTCAAAGGAACCATTATCTTATGAAATACACATTTGTTAGGTAGTTATTTTTACACATTTTCCAAAAATTTAAAGAATACTATTAACAATAATTTTAAACCAGCATTATTACGTCAATGTTATGTCCACTTACTAACCGCAACAATAGTTGTTATTAGATGTTACGAAACTATAGTTGGCCCGGCATGGCTAGAAGGTTAAAGCGCTTAAAGGGTCGCGGGTTCGAATCCCCGTCACACTAAACATGCTCGCCCTTTCAGCCGTGGGGGCGTTATAATGTGAGGGTCAATCTCCTAATCGTTGATAAAAGAGTGGCCCAAGAGTTGATGGTGGGTGGTGATGACTAGCTTCCTTCTCTCTAGTCTTACACTGCTAAATTAGGGACGGCAAGTGCAGATAACCCTCGTGTAGCTTTGAGCAAAATTCAAACAACTATGGTTACGTAACGCACCCAGTTTCGCCAGTGAACGTAACCATCACAATTATATTTTCCAGCAATACGAAAAAGAGAAAGAAATGAAGGTACTCCAGATGATGAACCAAATTTTAAGTACCACATTCTGGTAGTTCTTGTTGATTTGCTTTTATGCGAAACTTACTTAGTAGTTGGCTTTTACCCGTTCCTTCTTTCCTGTTGATTTCACAACTAGATATTTTAACAATCAAGGTTCTCTGAATAATAGGTGAAAGTATATTTCTTTTTTTAGTTTTATTGGTATTTTTCTTTATTTACATCTTCCTATTGTGGGTTTTCATTTTCTTTTCTTTATCTGCCTCTCCGATGGCA
Source organism: Tachypleus tridentatus (assembly GCF_004210375.1). Lineage (NCBI taxonomy): Eukaryota > Metazoa > Arthropoda > Merostomata > Xiphosura > Limulidae > Tachypleus > Tachypleus tridentatus. The sequence continues at coordinate 33,571,111 of NC_134830.1, forward strand.
GAGCATTAAATCTAAAGGTTTATAACGGTAAAAACCGAGTTCTGATACCCGTAGTTTGCACATCCCAGACATTATTGTCTAACTTTTTACTTAAATACAAACAGATAAACAAACATTTCTGTATGAAAATATTCGATGGCTCGTGTGTTTTTTTAAACGATATTGGTAGATGTGTGACATTAAAATGAATTATATAACTTAATCTAGTTAACAGTTGTCAATAAACTTTACATACAAATGTATCGAAATTTTTATTTGCCTAAAGAAAATTCATGAACTCTTTAGGTAAGTTTTTGTTGTTGTTGTTTTTTAATTATGAATATTCATTTTTCCTAGTGCTATTTGTTTTAATAATACCCAGTACCATAAAAGTGGGATTTGAAAATACTTTCAAAATACTTTTAAGTTACTCCGTTACTAATAAAACTCTTTTTGGCTCAAAACGTTAACTTTGTTATAGAAATTCAATATCGTCTATAGAATAAACAGTAACGATGCTTAAATTAAGCCTTTTTTTAACCTGAAAGTTATTGTCAATAGGGTATTTCAGTGTTCTAATATTTAAGCCTAACTCAGTTGTGGGCAAATGATTATACATTTTTTGCTAGAATATATTATTTTCTGAAAGCGTTAGTTTTAATCAGTTAATTGAATTTAACAAGTCTTACGGCTCTATAATGGGATGAAGAATAATGTTTAATTAAAAGTGTAAATTGATTCGTCATAGTTATATTTCTTCTATAATGATTATGTTTTTAAAGCTTACGGCTATTCCCAGAGTAAGTGTAAAAATTGATTTGAACTGTGTTATCAAACATTATTTAACAGAACCAGCATCTTTACGAATTAAGTTTGTTTTTATTGTTTGTTTGTTTGTTTTTAACATCAGTAAATAGTATTGAACTTTTCCACAATCATTAAATGTCGATATTCCATGCATAATGTGCACTGACAGAGAAATGGAAAGGTAGGCATTTCAAACATGCGTATCGATAGTCTTTTAACATTAGAATAATGAGATTAATAAGTCATTCATTCCCATACGACTTAGTAACAAAACTTTTATAGCCGTATTAAATAATGGAAGTTTATTTAAACACGAATAAAATGCATATGCATACAAGTAATGGTAAAAAATAGAGCTAGGGTAAAAAATATTCGGATAGTCGAAAGTGATGTTTAGCAAACACATCGATAGCTTAATATAAACTATAAAAAGAAACGTTTTGACCAAGATCAGGGGTAAAATTTTGCCAGTACTCACCAGTACTGAGTACCGAAACTTATTTTTTAAAGCGTTACTAGTACCGGGACTTATTTGAGCTGTTTTGTCATTTTTTATATTTACATGTAGTTTTTTTCTTTTTCGAAAGCGTATCCACTTCACGCAGCTGAGTATCTCTAACTTTGATTCGAAAATTTTACCCGTAATCAAAATCATAGTTTTTAGTTTTCAAAACTTATATCTATAATATTTATTTAATTCGGATTATTAATAATTAAAAAACTTTCAGTTATTCAGATCGAAATTAAACATCACAATTCTGACAACAGAGTAAATTTGCTTCTTCTGTGAAATTAATAACGTACAATATAAATATTATAAATACTTTATTATTGGTCTGTTTTTTTTGTTGCTAGGTTACAGTATTAGCAATAACTTAGGCGTAACATCAACTTTGTATCTACGTGCTCGCGTCCAGCTTTTAAGTGCGCGGGACCCTGAATGTAAGTGTGTTTACATTTGTTCGAAAATACTCAGTGAAATATTATGTTGAGAGAGACCTAAAGATAATAGAAATGAGAAAGTCTTTCTCAAGAGATCAATCAGAAAGCTCGGAAAACTCATGATTAATGGAACTCTCTCCCTTTCAGCTTCGCTCCAGTCAAACATACATACGTAATTAAATGAGAGAGAGAAAAGACAGTGAATTTGAACACTTCACAAACTCAAACAACTGATAAGAGCTAGGCGCCTGCGGAGGTTTTACTGTACAGTTTTCTAACATTTACTAAGTGTGGCGTACTTATCGATGTAGCCCAAAACGTGTCATCTTTGAAGTGAAGTGTAAATATTTTTCTTGCTTGGCCCAGTGTTTTGTTAATTAAAATAAGTGGATTGAAATACAATATTGCATAAAGCATGACAAAAGATGTCATGGCTTCGACAGTCCCAAAGATAAAGCTGGAAAAGGTATAACAGAAAATTAATGGCAATTATTACAATTGTTTCCATAAGACGGCGCTTTAATCAACGTTTTTAATCACTCAGTGTTCTTTATTCTATAATATTATTGTAATAAGCTTTTAATGTAGAAATATTTGGTCTTTTTAAAATTTGTTTTGAATGATTTTATAATAATGTTAATCGAAACAAAATATTTAGAAAGTAAAACAGTGATGAGCTACGTTTGTGTGATAAAATATAAGTAATAAAACTTAAATGAAACTTATTTATAATTTTGTACTAGAAGGGAACCTTGTGCTTCGTGTAAAAAATATTCTTTTGGTTATGGTATCTTCTATTTGAATGCACAAATCTAAAGACAATACTGGCTACTTAAAGTAACTAACACGTTAAATGACCTGTCTAGGCTACTTACATCAACGTATTTAGCAAGAAATACCAAACCAAGCGATACTTTCCACACCTGGGTATCAGAAGCAAGTATTCAAATTCAACAGGGTGATGGTACCAGTACTCTAAGCGCCTATAATAAAAATCGAAGGAATTCACACACAAAATCTTGAGGTGTGAACACTGCTGTCTGAGACGGGGCTCTGAGGGATAACAGGTTCATTCCCCAATTGCCTTTCCAATTGCATTTGGTGACGTCGTCCATACTTCCCTACTATTCATTTCGTTTTTGCACAATTTAAAGAAATTTAAAAAGCTTTTCACGCACGAATAGGCGCTGCCATTTTAAGTATATGGGTAATAAAACCGAAAGTTCTAAAACAAATGCACCATATTTTGGAATTGTAATTTCATATAAAGTCAATTTTAAGATGATATACATGTATATATCTCCTATCATTGTATGTTTGGTTTTGTTACTGTCTCGCAAAAAAAGCAACAGAACCAAGCAGTCCAGTAAAGCTTTGCTCGTGATATAATTAAAATAACAACTGATAAAAGAAATTCTGAATTAGAAGTAAAATATGTTGTTTATTCTCTTGTTGTTGTTGTTTTCTTTCAATTTACCGGACTTTACTTGTTTTATTCCACTGAAGACGCTGTCCTTTTTCTAGACGAACATTGATTCATTAGAGCTCTAAATTCAAATTTGAATAGATTTATGCGTTAGGTTTTGTAAAGAAAACAAAAGAACGGTATATTAATTAAAGGTGCATTTACTTCGTTTTTTTCAATAATAAGCAGGTTAGCAAATATAAAACAGCACTTCTTTAGTTTTCTTGGCCTCCTTAACTATGGGCGTTTGATGTTGTACCCTATTCATCATATAATAACATGTCTTATAAGTTGGTTGAAACTTTCGATGAATATTTTAATGTTAAGGTATGGTGTATTTTTTAAACGCGAATGTAAATTACGAAAAATTATCAGAACTGGTTAAAAAAAAAGTTAAACACTCGGAAAACATTCATGGAAAGTATATTAATACCAGAACTGCAAAAACGGTGGTTTCTACAGTCTTTTAGATAGGAATTTGTTTGAACTCATAAATAATGAACGCAACTTATTTTCTATTTTAGGCCATGAATAGAATATAATAAACGGTTAGTGTTAGGATGAGTAATGTTAATTATAGTTTGTTAAAACACAGGTGTTCTAACGGGTGCTTCATTTAGGGCATCTATTTCAAAGCCACGTGTTAATGAACATATACTCCTTACGAGGAAGTTCAGTGCTGTGCTATTAAAAGTTCTTAATAATTATTTTACAAAGGTTTATATTAACAAAGAAATTACAGAGATTCTGTTCATACCGTTCACAACCAGTTTGATCTACATACTGCATAATACTGACTAATTTTACCATTACCTGCTACAATACTTTACATAAAGAACCGGCCTAAAATAATTCAGAGAAATCACTCATTTGTTATTTAAAGTACGTAGCAACTGGTGAGATTAATAGTATTATTAGTAGTGTTTTTAATCAATTTGCGTGTGTGACTAACCTATATTTTACTAATAGTAGGAACCATATGGACGAATCTGTAGTTCTAAGATTAAGAAAAATACTTACGTCACAGAAAGTAGGAAATCTCGCAAAAGACGAAACTCAATTTTCGCTCACGGCTACAGGTTTGTTGTATCCAGCAGTTAAAGTTTCAACTTTATCCATTAAACCAGAGCACCAAATAATACACATTGTAGAATGTGATGGAGAGTCAACAGATGAGAGGATAAGAATTACGGTAGAGTGGATATCGACCGTAATACTCAAACTGTTTCCTTTAGGAATGTTCTAGAGAATTTTGATGAAATGAAATAAAGACGTTTCAAGATTGATTTAATCACAACCCACTTAATGAAGTGAAAATCTCATAAAGTTTTCATTGAAAACAACATGTTGTGGTTGTATATTACATGCTCTTTATTGGAATTTTATTGAATAATTGAAATAGAACTCAATATAATTCCGCTTTTACAACGTCCATACTGGACTGTAATCGCAGAACATTAACTTTGGTACAAGAGAAACTCATAAAACTTTCATCGAGAGCGAAAGCAATTGTGATCGTGTTCTCCAGTGAAAAAAACTGCCTTTAGAGTTTTCACACAAAAAGTTCGATTCCGATTATATTTTCATTTGATTTTTATGGCTTCACTTAAACAAAAACTAAAACATTTTGAAATAAACAATGTTAGTAAATTCAACATCTATTATTGTTTAACTCTATACCCTACAATATCGTATTGTAGCTCATTCCATTTCAGCATGACTATCCCGTCTTATTTGTTATATCTTAATGCAACATATAATCAAGAAATCTACCAATGTTTGAAAATGTTCACGTGTTTGTGTGTAATATGGCTTGTATTTACACCATTGGCATCAGAACAGTGAAGCTAGGGTCCTACATTTCCAACGCAAGGAGGCAGCACTAGTTTTGCCTCTCCTAACTTGAACTGAGTTTTTGATCCAAAATAATAACTCACCATAAAAGATGGATACCCTGAAATGAATTTTGTGACTGGAAATAGACAATAAAAAACAGAATGAAATAAAAAAGTAAAATATAACATACGTTCATCATTAAACTATTTATTCTACACGTTAATTTCAATTGTATTTATTTTTCACTGACATACATCGTATCTTGACTTCTAATTCAAGGGTAAAATAACTATTTCCTGTACTTCTGGAAAGCTTGATTCACTTCCAAAGTTTCCCATCGACCCACATGCACAAACATATACATTTTGTTTCCTACGCCTCTGTATATTGACTACATAAGTTTATCTTGCCAGGTCTACATGCATATTTGTCCAACTGTAGGTGTGGGTGTTTTCTCGAGCACGCATGTTAGAAACGACTGCACGAAGCTGATACAATCTGATAGTTCGTTAGTCAACATGTTGAAGGAAGCAACTGATAAGGCTGGTAATTATTTTCTTAAATTAATTATTTTGGTTCTGTACTAATATTAAAATGTCTGCCGACAAGTTCGTGTAGAAAGACCTCAATTGTTAAACATTTAATTAGGAAATGATGTAGCAACAAAGTCAAAAAGGTTTAATCAGAATAAGCGAAAAATATAAGTAAAACTCCACGTGTACTAAAACACAAGTCACTTCCAACTACTGCACAAACAAAAAATTCTAGATGTTTTATCACAATTAATTATGACCAACAAATACACCGAGTGCAACGAACTTTATGAAAATTCTATGATGTAAAACGTCCAAGCTAGCTTTTAATAAGTAACAGGATATACATATATATACCAGGTATGTTGAATCAAAATGATACTGATAATCCACTTAATAAGGCCATTCGTCACTGGTCCCTGATATAATTGTGTTATTAACAACTGCTATTCAACGTCCCTGTGAAGCAGTGTTGTAACTATTTGATATTAGGTGTATGAAACATATTTATACTAAAAAAAATTACAATACCCAGTTGTTACGAGATGTCCATGTTGGAAGATCGTCTTAGCAATATTTTTAATTTACAAGAGCAATGGAAATGGTATTTTTTTACAACTTCCGTAGCCCTAGTTAACTGTAATTTAGTGATGTTATCGATTTTTTTTTAAATCGTCACGTTCCAGTTTACGAATCAGGATAGGAACTCTGTCCTTCTACAGCACCACTGTTTATCTAAATAAATAAATTTGTTAGGCTTAATATATATGAACTGTTGTCTTCCTCTTGAACAATGTTATAAATGATTTTTTTTTTATCAAGGAATTCGTCCTATTTAATATGAATAGTATATTTCTATATAATATTATCTATCATTTCCCTGTTTAACTAGCTGATATATGTGATATTTTGGAAATACTTTCTAATTGTTGTCTTCCTGTTTAACTGATAAATGTATTATTTTCTGTAATATCTTCTGTACTTCATCTGTTATTTGTTCTGTATCTGTCTCGAACAACGTTGTACTTTTCTCTTCCTGTCTAATCGCTCGAATCAATTTCTGTGAGAGAATTTCCTTTCGTTTGTCTTTCTTTGTAACAACCAATGAAATATCTAGTTTTCTATCAAGATAAACCTTTTCCTGTAAGGAAATATAACATATTCAGAAAAAGAGAGAGAGTACAAAGTAAATATTATATAGTAAAAAACAAAACAAACAAAAACAAACAGTAAATACTGTAAAATAAACAAAGGAAATGTAAACACTATAAAATAAAAAAGTAAAAAGTAAGATGCCAAACGTCATGTAAGAAACAATGCTTTACGTCACATAACAAAACACTTTTACGTTGCTTAGAGGGCTATTTGAAGAATAAAATTGTATGGAGAATAGGATATACGTGATTATTCGGCAAAAGGTGAGAATTTTTTGAAGCAAAGAGGAAATTTATTCTTACCAGAAATGACGGATTAAAAGCGTGAAAATCCTTTCGTGACAGAAACATGAATTTATTTCTTTAATCAACTTAAGGGGAATATAAGAGAAGGAATACATTATTTTTGTAGAGGTAATCTGAGGGTTGCTGGTTCGAATCCCCGTCACACCAAACATTCGCGCTCTTTCAGCTGTGGGGTCATTATAATGTTACGGTCAATCTCACTATTCGTTGGTAGAAAAGTAGCCCACGAGTTAGCGGTGGGTGGTGATGACTATATTAGGAACGGCTAGCGCAGATAGCCCTCGTGTAGTTTTGTGCGAAGATTCAAAAACGAACAAACAAACTTTTTCTGGAGAAATAAACAGTCTTCTTAGTCGATCAACAGAGCGACAGTTAAAAAATACTGGTACAACGGAGCAACAGAAAAACATTTGTATGTGTAACTGAACAGAAGAATTATGGAAAAGGTATAGTAGTAGGAAATATGTTATAATATAACAGTGTAAGACTAGAGGGAAAGCAGCTAGTCACCACCACCCACCGCCAACTCTTGGGCTACCCTTTTACCAACGAATAGTGGGATTGACCGAACATTATAACGCCCTCACAGCTGAAAGGACGAATATGTTTGGTGTGATGGGGATCCGAACCCGCGACACTCGTATTACGAGTCGAGTGCCTTAACCACATGTCCATGCCTGGTCTTCACAGTAATGAAAACCCAACTTTTAGGGGCTTGGTGTGCTTTGTTAACCCACTATTACTGCGCCACAAGAGGGTATACAGATGTATTGAGTCTTACTCTACGTCATATTTTATAACTGTAATTCGAGTGTCACACTCAATACACGGGTATTTAGTCTTTCTTTCAATATAAATGTTATATCTGCTATTATTTAGTAATATAGGGTTGTACAGACAAATTTAGTGAGTCTGTGCCATGTGTTACAACTACTATTGTTGAATTATATGCGGGTACATATAGATGTAGGTTGATTTTTTTACATCATGTGTTATATCTGTTATATATATATATAAATCTGTTGAATCCTTTTTGACGTCACATTCTATATCTGCTACTCACATTTTCTTTCTTAACTGTAATGTTTCTGACTAACGTATAATCTACAAAACGAAACTGCGTTTAAAGTAATAAATAAAATTCGTACTCGGGTAACGTGTTGCCATCTAGTAACTACTGCAGTAATTAATGTGTCGGCTTGGATTTTTTCATAACTGTATCTTCCCAAATTTTGTAATTGTAAACTGAGACTTTTTATCAGACTGGAAGTACTTCAGTAGGGTCCCCAAAAGTCTTCTGTTTTAAGAGTGAATAAAATCAAAATTAACTGTAGCAAGTATTTTTCTGTCTTGCTTTTGAAATTCATATATCATGCTGTGTTGTAGCCTACAGAGAGCATAATTATTTTCGTGGTTCCTAGCATGCGCACGTTTTACTGACGTCACAACAGTAAAAATTGTAACGTTAAATGTCCCTTATGTGATGTCATTTTAGTGTCTACTAACTGACTGACTGACAGCTCACTACTGTATACTGATGCGAATGGTTAAAACAGGTTTCCCTTCCAGATGGCCTTTGGCCCCCTCTCGGATAGAAAACCTTTAACGCATATTGATTCTCATACTATCAAAAACTGTTCAATTCAGGTAAAATCTATTCAGTTTAAAACGTATCTAAAATTAGACAATTCATTCATTTGAGTGCAACTTAACATGAAAGCAACTTAATATTTTTACTAAATGTATGATTTCATTCTCTCTTTTTTGTATTTATATGTCTTTTAGATATTTAAATGTTGGAATGTTTATTTTTCTCTACCGATCTAGTTTCATCTTTCTTTATGACATCATAAGCGCACAGATGCCACAATCCAAATATTCGAACATAAAAATTGCCTAAATCTTAATTGGAAATGAACATTTAGAACTTCTACTGCTCGATGCCCTGTCTATTCGCCCTTATTAGGAATTTAAAATGTTATCTTAAATATTATACAGTCAGAAACTAACAAATAATGAAGCATTTAAACGTGTCGAGAAGTTGATGAATTATTAACTGATTTTGATATAAGTTTGTAAAAAAAAAACTTTTAAAACTGTTGTTGAAACCAAGCTAGTGAGATTATACGTGTAACAATTTAAGATTATGGTTGTAACAATTAAAATAACAGTAAGTTGAGTGATCCAAATGTAGTAACGACACGTGTCTTAGTATATTTCTGCAAGTGAATCAGATGAAAAAAATATAATGACAAAAGTTATAAGAAGCAAAATGTAGTATCCAACTGCAGCTTACAAGAATATAATATTTTGTTCAATTAAGCACAAAGTTATACAAAGGGTTATCTGTGCTCTGCCCACCACGAGTATCGAAACTCATTTTCTAGCGGTGTGAGTTCTGAGACATACCAATGTGCCACTAGGGTACACAATATAAACGTCACTATTTATCTAGTAACTGGTGTACTTAGTAATTTAGTATAACAAAAGAAATGTGTTGTTACTCTTATATTTACTGTACGTAACCAACAGTAACGTACTTCGTAACTCAGTATAACAAAAAATAATATATTGTTACTGTTAAGTTTACCATACGTAGCTCACAATAAGTTATCTAGTTACTTTTATAGCAATAAGAAGGAATTATTTATTATTGCTTCCTAATTAAGTGTTGTTTACAACTACTATGTACACGGATGTCACAATATGATAACTCGTAGATGATCCAGCCTGAAATAATACGTTATGATTACTCCTATAATGAGAATTTTTGCTATTATTAGAAAATTATCAGTTATGAACGTAAATCAGCATTTTTTGCTACATTTTCGTGTAGTAATTTCTTCTTGTACCGGCAAACTTGGGATAAAGCAATAGTAATAACTTCCTATTGTATAGGACAGCATCATCAATCAGAAACCAACCGTTGAGGTCAAAAGGATTCCATACGCTAACCAGTTGTACCGGTGGCTCAATATACATATCAAATGTCCCCACATCATTAGTTTTAGCGCAGTACTGCTGTCTTCAGAAATTAATAAATGAATTATTTGGAAGGTGTTAAAAATACTGCGTTATTTATTTCCGGCAGAGTTAGGCATCATTATATTAACCACAGACGTTCAAGATCCGTGAAGAAGATTCATTTATTTTGTCCGTTGCAGACGTTTGGTAGGTTATTGAGAGACCAGGAGAACATGCTTTGGATTACAGAACATTTTGTGATTAAACAACATGACTTTCTCGGAAGAAAAAGATAAATGTCGAAGATCAACCATCAACCTTTCTTATAAATTTTGAAGAATAAAAGATCAAAATTCATTTGTCCGTTTGTTCCTTGTTTACTTATTACTATCATCTAAATATCCTGGTTTGAGAAGTTTCATAAAATTATTGTAGTAAGATTTCATGTTTTATTTTATTCGCTCTACATACGTTTCCAATATTAACCATGTTGTAACTTTAATCGCAAAACAAGACGATTTTTAAACAGGCAGTAATATTACATTATAAGTTGTTTATTGGGTTAAGTTTATATTTTTGCAAGCAGTGTTTAATAAAGTAACAGAAACATTAAGTTGCTTTACACAGCATACTTCCAGTAAATAATTAAAAGGTATGGATTAATAGAACATTTTAAACTAAAATCACAAACAAGCTATATTTACCATTTCTTTATAATTCTTTTTAATAATTCAGCAGAACTGCCGCATGAGAGAGTTAAACAGTACATAAAATGTTTTACTTTAACCCACAAAGACGTTTATCAACCTTAATGAGGTAAAAAAACGTAATACACCGGCTAAGTCATGAATAAAACGTATCTAAAACTCAAATGACTATGTTTATATTTAAAGTTCAGTTCTTTAAACTTTTTTTTTCTCGGAATAATATTACTGCCTGTTGCTAGTTCACTAATTTTTATCTAAATGTTGTTTAGCTACTTGAAAAAAAAAGAACAAAACATACAAAGAGAAGTTTTTCTATCCATTGTATTCTGATTCAATTTATCATAAATATAGTGTCAACCCACCGTCTGTTTTATACTGCATATTGTAGCGTGTAGTAGTTTATCAATGGTATAATACCCTTTTAACTTGTACTATATTGCTAACAATATACAATTTGTCTCCCATGTTTATCATGAAAGGCTTACTGTCAAATGCTTTAGCGACTAAAGTTGTTGTTGTTTTCTAAAATAGTGTCTTACAAAATGGTAGACATTGTATTTGACTAAATAAGTGTTCTATTTAGTTCGTACTATCAGAAAACAATCGACATAGGATTCACTAAAAATGCTATACGTGTTTCTACTGTATATATATTAGTTTGTTGTAACTTAAAAAACAACCCGAAACAAAAATTAATTAAACAAAAAAACGCTGCACTAATTGAGAAGATCCCGGGGTGCAAACTAAAGTGTGGAATTATAAAATGTATCCTAGGTTTTGGAGGCGACTGAAGAAATAGGACCCACATTGCGGTGGGGATACATTGTCTATCAATCTTAACCTCTATTTGCCAATGTCACATAAGAAATAAAAGAGTAGCAATATATATATATCGAAATAGAAATTAGGAGAGCAATATGCGGGTGTTGAAGCCCACAACGTTCCACATCTATTTCACCCTTCACTGCTTCCAGACAGTTGTGGGAAGGTGACTGCTCTCCAAAGTAAAGACGAAAAAATAATTGAAATAAAAATAAGAATTAGAAAATAAGGTACTACCACCTGGGAGTAAGTAAGACAAAAACTTACCTCTTGAAGTTAGCATTCCAGACCCCAGTATGGTAGAAAGGCACTAATTGACAGCACAGAAGACGAATTATACTAGTATGAAGTGTCCCATCCAGTTATCTAAACAAGCTAGTTCAGCTCTCAACCACTACTTAACTCTATCAAAATGTATTAATTTTTACAAAAATATATATATATACTCTCATTTTCTTCGTGTTTTCGTTTAAAGGAGTATTTACTGTTTAAAATATCGAAACATATGCCCAATTTTTTATTTTCTGTGTAATCAGTTACCACTTCAATATATATATATATTATGAAGGGATTTCGTCCTACAACAAAATATTTTACTCATGGAAAATGCCATCGGTAAGTGATTTGTTTGTTTGGAATTTCGCGCAAGGCTAAGTTAGCAGTGAAAGACTAGAGGGAAAGCAACTAGTCATCACCGCTCACCGCCAACTCTTGAGCTACTCTTTTACCAACGAATAGTTGGATTGACCGTTACATTATAATGCTTCCACGACTGAAAGGGTAAGCATGTTTGGTGCGACGGGGATTCGAACCCGCGACCCTCAGATTACGAGTCGAGCGCCTTAACCACCTGGCCAGGCCGAGCCCACTTTGTGAGTTACACGTTCCCTGATATTCTAGAAGCCAAATAAAATATAACTATCAATACATTCATTATTACACTTAATCATATTAATTACAACTGGTTTTCAATATCTTTCTCCGTAAAAAATTATTTCGCTCCATTTTTTGGCGTGTTCTTTACACCGAGTCGTAAAAAATAACAATTAAATTTTCTCAGTGTGATGTAATATGTAGACAGTTGAAAGAATAAAAATAAGTTGGTAATTTGTGGATTTGTTGTTAACGCATTCAAGACAACAAGAAAACAGTACGAGCTCAAGATAAATATCTATATGTGATGAATACATAACAAGGTTATTGCGATCCCTAACAGAAAGGTAACTAGCTGGTGACGTTTACACGTCATATGACGATCATTCAACAACTGTAAACAAAATAAACTTTCCACACAAAGAATGAAAACAATTCTTTCAGACGTACTTAGTGTCGCGAGGAAAGATTCAACTCTATAAACAAATGGATAAGTGTAGTTATATCGTATAGAAACAGAACAATGAGCGATAAATCAGTTTAATATTATCAGAAAACGACTGAGCAAAGTGCATAATTTTAATCATTAGTTTCATGGTCGTATGATGTGAAGTAAAAAATAAAGTATAGGATAAATAACACAAAGTAACACAAATTATGTTCCTGGATAGTATGTGTTATGTCTTAATTGCTTATGGCCATTATTCCCTTCAAACTTTGCTTTTGTGACCTGGATAATGAAATTTAGAAATTAACCTATTTTCTATGTAAAAACAGGCAAATTTACACATTTACATTTCCATAAGGTGTGAATAAAACAACATATGAATCAAAATTTACATGTATTTATACTAAAGTCATACAAAAATGAACATAAGTGTTTAGAAGTAAGTAGTCTTTCGAGATTTGCGATTGTAATGTAAATCACTTTCACGTATCAGCCCCCAAATATAGTCTCCCATCATGTTGGTCCAGCATGGCCAGGTGGGTTAAGGCACTCGACTCGTAATCTGAGGGTCACGGGTTCGATTCCCCGTCACACCAATCATGCTCGCCCTTTCAGCCGTGGGGGCGTTATAATGTGACGGTAAACACCACTATTCGTTGGTAAAAAAAGTAGCCCGAAAGTTGGCGGTGGGTGGTGATGACGAGCTGCCTTTCCTCTAACGTTACGCTGCTAAATTAGGGATGGCTAGCGCAGATAGCCCTCGAGTAGGTTTGCGCGAAATTCAGACAAAAACAAAATCCATCATATTTTTATTACACGATCCCAGGTCACAAAAGCAAAGTTTGAAGAGAAAACTAGGTCTTTTCCATTTACATTGCCTCTCAGTGGATCAGCGGTGTGTCTGCAGACTTACAACGCTAAAAACCGGGTTTCGATACCCGTGGTGAGCAGAGCACAGATAGTTCATTGTGTAGCTTTGTGTTTAATTCAAAACAACAACAACAACAATTTACATTAGGCATAAGCAATTGGGAAATAACACTTTCTGCCCAGGAACAAGAAAAAATTTTGTTACATAATGTATTACATGCCTATCAAACATAACTTCAAGCCGCAAAATCAACTTTGAATGATGCAAAGTGTTTTGTTTTTGTTTTAGTTTGTTTTGTCGTTGTTTAGAAGGTGTCTGTGAATAACAAAATTCTACTTAAAAATTACAAAATAGATCTTTGTCTCTCTTTGAAACTGGATATTCGTATGAATTAAATAGTTTGTTTTTCTTAACTTGAGACATCTCGATGAGTAACGTAGAGTGGTAAATAATTAATATAGTATCTGTCACAGCTTCCCCTACCTCCCAGTGACATAGCGGTACGTTGCGAGATTTACAACGCAAAAACTGGGCTTCGATACCGAGTAGCTCATTCTGTAGCTTTGTTCTAAATTCCAAACAGAGAGAAAAATTAAAATTGAAAAATTAATCATTGTCTCTCTTTGCAACTAGATATTCGTATGAATTAAATAGTTTTTTACACTTGAGACATCTCAATGATTAACGTGGAATGGTATGTGATTTATAAAGTATCTGTGAGAACGAGTTATAACGTTACTGTTTTTTTTTAATTTCGCGCAAAGCTACTAGAGGGCTATCTTAATTTAGCAATGTAACGCTAGAGGGAAGGCAACTAGTCATCACCACCCACTCTTGGGCTACTCTTTTACCATCGAATAGTGGGATTGACCGTCACATTATAACGCCCCCACGGCTGAAAAGGCGAGCATGTTTGGTGCGACGGAAATGCGAACTCGCGACTCTAAAATGAGGAATCGCACGCCTTAACCCACCTGACTATAACGTTACTAATTTAACGTCTAAAGTGGACGATTTACAACGCAATATTTCATAAACATTTAAATTCTCTCATTTTACGGTTAAGGAAGAAACTCTAAAATTTTAGAGTTTGTCATGACTTGGTTGTTAGGGCACGTGACTCACAGTTCTCGAGATTGAATCCCGTCACTCAACACGTTAGACCTTACGGTGACGATCAGTCTCACTTTTCGTGAGTAAAGAATATCTCAAACGGTGGTTGCGTGTGGTGTTGACTAACTGACTTCCTTCTATTAGTCTATCACTTCTGAATTTGTAAATCATACATTAATACTAAAATATTTTTACACTGTAGAAAACTCACTATGTTTTTCCATATCTGTGTGACGAGTCGACTGACACCAATTTCGTAAATATAATATTCGATTGCCATTAAAGCCGTTTATTTTTTTTCAATGAATGAAAATTTTATTGTTGCAGGAGAAGTTACCTTTCTCAAATGCTTTTCTCGTGACATTTTCTATGTTGACCACTTTTTTATCACCCTGAGCTTATTAATTCTAATATAATCACGTTGCATCTGCTTAGCCAACATTGTCCTGCCATCTATGAATAATTTCTTAAAATACATTTATTATATCAATTTCAGTATTCAATTTGTGTACATTTATAAGAATAAACCACAAATTATTTCTGAATAATTAAATTAAAATTACGAATGAGAAGACATGCTTTTTTCTCGATAAATTTTATAAGATTATTTGGCATAATTATAAATTCTTATTGAAAAAATATATAAACGTATAAATTAAATGGGATCTAAGAATTATTTGGAATGGTACACAAACAATGTACAACCGAAATTCCTGTTGGATTTTTTTGGGGATTAACCGAGTAATTAGTGTGTCGGCCTGTGAATCCTAGAGTCCATGGTTTGCGTCCCGTTGCCTCAAAATAGCGCATCTCACTTTGGGGTCGTGGGTAGACTATGAGAGTAACCATTAAGTCTCATTTTTCTATTAGAGAAGCTCAAGAGCTGACGATGAATACAATAATTAGTTGCTTCCTTTCTAGCTAATCAGTTCAAACTTAAGGAAGTGTGATAGCTTTTGTGTGTCTTTAGGTAAACATGAAAAACAAAGTTCCTATTTAGAAAAATGAAACAAAACAGATAAAACATCAGAAAGTATATTCAAACTTTCTGCCACATTCAGTTATCTCTTATTGACAGAGTTTTAGTACTTATTCTTATGTATCCCCTAACATTTTGCATAGTTTTAGAGATTATTTATTTTACAATAGTGGTGCATAAAGTCCGGCCCGCGCCGAGTGGCCTGCGATGTCCAACGGGAAAGTCAAACATAGAGAGTTTGCGCTCTTGGAGTTCGCGCCTGCGCGAAGATTAAGCGCTATAGAAGAATATGCATTAGATTAGAATCATTAGATACTGGATGGTTCCGTTTTTGTGTCGAGCAATAAAGGAAATTTAATAAGTAAATCTCGTTAATGCACAGGCATTTAATCGTTAGTGCAATGACGTAATATTTTCGTAATTACGAAATCTCACGCGTTCCAATTGTTCTTCGAGATTTACTTACGAGCCCTATTTTGATATTATTTCGTAACAAAAATGGCAGCTAATCGTAAAAGAAAAGTTGACGACGAAAACTGGCAGTTTCATGATGATTGGACTGCGTAATACTGTTTTGTTCAACAACAGAAGAACGTGATTTGTCTGCTGTGTCATTCGACAGTAGCAGTGGCGAAGGTATCCAATATAAAGCGTCATTATGAGTCGAAGCATAAAGATTCCCACAACGTTGTCGATGATGAACGAACAGCTCAAATTGAATCTCTGCGGCGGTCGCTGAATCACCAGCAGAACGTTTTCTCAAAGCAGTCAACAGATTTAAGTACAGCATGTGAGGTCAGTTACGATATTTCGTTGATGATAGCAAAATCTGGCCGACCGTTCACTGATGGTGATTTTGTCAAGCAATGTATGATTACTGCATCGGAAAATTTGTATCTGGAAGCAGTTCGCAAGCTACAGACGGTGGCTTTGGATCGTATGACAGTTCAACGAAGAATTTCACACCTCTCAGCAGACGTGACAAGGTAGCTTACAAATAAAGCAGCCAACTTTGTCAACTTCTCTTTGGTAGCAGACGAGTCGACTGACATCAGTTCAACAGCACAGCTACTAGTTTTTGTTCGTGGTGTGTCGTCATCGCTTGATATCACAGAGGAACTAATCGGCGTGAGTTTCGTCAAGGCTCAGACAACTGGGTCTGCTCTATTCGAGAAGACAGTACGACTGTGTAGTAGTGTTTCATTGGATTTCACGAAACTGGTAAATGTGACAACTGATGGAGCACCAGCCATGACCGGAGAAAGTAGCGGGCTGGTAGCACTGTTGATGAAGCATCGAGGAAAGCAGAACAGACAGTCGGTGAAGTTGCACTGTATTATTCACCAACAGAACCTGTGCAGTAAAGAACTTGGTTTTCAGGCACTGATGGCATTAGTGACGAAAACCATTAATTTCATCAAATCACTAGGGCTCAATCACCTCAGTTTCGAAATCTTCTTGGAGAAATTGATTCATACTATGGTGACGTTGTGTATCACTGTGAACTACGCTAGCTGAGTCGAGGGAAGATGCTCAGAAGATTCTGGGAGTTGATTAATGAGGTGATAGAATTCCTCAGAAGCAAGAACAAAGACACAGAAGTGATTTCCATGACTGATCCAGCATGGCAAGCTGATTTGACCTTTCTGGTTGGCATGACACAACACTTGAATGATCTGAATTTGAAGTTGCAAGGCAAAACTCAGCTTGTCTGTCAGCTTGCAAATCACGTCTCAGCTTTCAGGACAAAGTTACAGTTTTTCCGGCAGCATCAGGCAACTTCGTGCACTTGCCCACTTTTCAGTCACAGCCACAGAAAAATCAGGACATTGACACACAAGTTTATGTTGGGAAACTAGATACCTTGAGTTAATCCTTTAACTCACGGTTCCATGACTTTGACCAATGTAGATTACTGATGAAACTTTTTTGCTGATCCGTTCAGTGTGTCAGTGGATGACTTGTCAGCAGAATATCAGCTCGAACTTACTGATCTCCAGGCATCTGATTAACTGCGTGCTATTTACCAAGAAAACAGTTTGCTTAACTTCTACAAAACGTTGCCTGATATATTTACTAATCTGAAAGAGAACGCACTTTTCCACACCAGCATGCTTGGCAGCACGTACTGCTGCGAACAGTATATCTCACACATGAAACTGAACAAAAACAACACTCGCAATCAGCTGACTGATGATCATCTGGAAGCAGTTTTACGTCTTTCAACGTCAAACATCAAGCCGGACATTTCTAAGCTCGTAGATGACATGCAGCACCATCCATCGCACTGAATTTGTGACAGTTGACGTATCATAACATTTCTTAGAATAATGTGCAAACTCTTTGATGTAATCGTTATTTGTGTGTTCTTAAATGTGATGTCCATCTTGTGTGAAACAACTATGGAATGATTTTAATCTTCACTTTTTTGTAACCCCAACGGTTACGAGAAGTCTGTTTGTGGCTCCTGACTCAAAACGTTTGTGCACCACTGTTTTACAACCACACAGTGACGCTATGTGATGGCTTATTAGAAAAATAATTAATACATTAGGTTTTTATTTACTGAGCTTCAGGGAATGTGTATTATTTTACTTTGATTTTGATTTTTTTTTAATGACACTAATTGAACTATTCAATCCTTTTTGTTCGTCATTATAAATGTAGATTTTCTCAGTGTGTATAAACATAGCTACTAGTTAATGTGTAAAAGAAGTGCAAATACTAAAAACATGTAACTGTTTGCCAGGTGTAAGTTTACGGACTTATAATGCTAAAATCCGGTTTTTTGTTTTTTTTAATCCTCACGGTGAACAGAGCACATACTCTAATAAGACTTTGCAAGCAAACAAACGTAGTAATATAGTTAAAATTATAAAATAAAATAATTGTTTAAAGTCGTTGATACCGAGTAATAAAAATGTGGTCAAACTTTCCATCAAGCATCCTTCATCAATACATCTTTATTTCTTCTTTGTCAAACTTTCAGCCATACAACCTTCATCAACACATCTTTATTTCTTCTTTGTCAAACTTTCAGCTAAGCATCCTTCATCAATACGTCTTTATTTCTTCTTTGTCAAATTTTCAGCCATACAACCTTCATAAACACATCTTTATTTCTTCTTTGTCAAATTTTCAGCCATACAACCTTCATCAACACATCTTTGTTTGCTTGTTCTTTGAACATAAACATATTTACTGCAATAATTCATTTTGCTTACGATAGGTCCAACTAGCTAAAGTACTTTATAAGTTATCATGACACAAATATCTGTCTTACCATCCGCATCAGATAAGACGTACAAACTACTTATAAAAGTTTTTTCATTTTTGTTTATTTTGTTGTTGTTGTTTTTACACTTTCGATTAATAATCACTGTTAGCAAAATACTTTGGACAGTGACTTTGTTTTGAATTTCACACAAAGCTACTCGAGGGCTATCTGTGCTAACCGTCCCTAATTTAGAAGTCTAAAACAAGATGGAAGGCAGCTAGTCGTCACCACCCAGCGCCAACTCTTGGGCCACTATTTTACTAAATAATAGTGGGATTGATCGTAACATTATAATGCCCCCACGTCTGAAAAGGCGAGCATGTTTTGTGCGAGGGGGAGGCGCGACCTTCAGATTACGAGTCGAACGCCTTAACCCACTTGGCCATGCGAGGCCTAGACATTGAGTATAAAACTAGATGTCTATTACTCAAGTGAATAAACCCTGTTTTACTCAACTATCACACATCAAGATAAGATAAAAATAATTTTTCTACTGTAACTGATTTTGATAAATATTTAGCGCCACAACTTTCACTATATAGTTTCTGTATAAATCGTTCTTATATCTAACGCATTTCTAAAGCTTTTATGGAATGGATATTCTGTGCTGAAACGTGTTGGTTGATGGTTTTGCAGTTTGCTACGATTTAAAATGAAACTACTTACAAGTTAAATGCACAAAGTTTTTATTGTTTTTCAACATTCGATAAGAAATAGTTTCGGAGTTTGTTTGTTTTTTATTTCGCACAAAACTACACGAGGGCTATCTGCGCTAGCCGTCCCTAATTTAGCAGTGTAAGACGAGAGGGAAGGCAGCTAGTCATCACCACCCACCACCAATTCTTGGGCTACTCTTTTATCAACGAATAGTGGGATTGACCGTGACATTATAACGCCCCCACGGCTGAAAATGCGAGCATGTTTGGCGCGACGGGGATGCGAACCCGCGACCCTCGGATTACGAATCGCATGCCTTAACACGCTTGGCCATGCCGGGCCAAAAATATTGACGTCGCTGATAACACTATTAACGTGCGTGTTTCGTGTTTTTCTTATAACAAAGCCACAAAGGGCTACCTGTTCAGCCCACCGAGGGGAATCGGACCCCTGATTGTAGCGTTGTAAATCCGGAGACATACCGCTGTAGAGTTTGTGTTTTCTTATAGCAAAGCCACACTGGGCTATCTACTGAGCCCACCGAGGGGAATCGAACCCCTGATTTTGCGTTGTGCATACCGCTGTAGAGTTTGTGTTTTCTTATAGCAAAGCCACACTGTGCTATCTACGGAGCCCACCGAGGGGAATCGAACCCCTGATTTTACGTTGTAAATCCGTAGACATACCGCTGTACTAGCGGTGGCCTCATGAATCAGAAAAAATAAAAATATCATCCATGACTCTATCAGGAAAAGACTTAAATCAGTTTTCGATAATATGAAAATTCGCTATGATGTTAATGCTGATCAGACCAGATTTTATCAAGATGACATTGTATGAATGAACAATTTTCATCGCAAGGGAAAATTTGCTACAGAAACATCAAGAAATTATTGCCATATTTGTACTGAAAAGAATCAATGATGTGGTTACAAAATCCGGAAAGGATAGTATAAAAATTGTTTTTATATTACCGTTTTAATTGTTTCTAAATATTTGGTGATTAAAATCAAAATACTGACTCACATACAATCTTAATTGTCTCGTTTTCAAAATATCTGATAAAGTCAGTACAATATTGTCACAACAGAAACGTCGCTTCACGGATGACTATTTGTACTAGTAATTACTAATCGAAGTAATCATACCTCACCTCATTGAAAAAAGTATTGAGAAGTATTGCACTGGAAAAGTTGGCAGATTGTGCTTTTTAGCCATATACAACTCATTGCATCAGAATGATTCACAGTACAGAACTAAAAATGTTCATGTTTTACTGATATAAACTTTTGTATGTTAAAAATGCTATCGTTTGTTGAAAAAAATATTAGATTTAAGATTCAGATATAAGTTTTACTGACATAACCCACAATGTTTTAACATGTTAAAAGTGCTATTATTTGTTGAAAAAATATTAGATTTTTTTAAGAATTCTCATTTCTCAGTACTACTTTTAAAACATGTAATGAAACCTTTACGTGCAGTTGCAGTTAATAAAAGTCGCGTTCTTGTTGTGAGAAGGGAACTTTTATTTAAAATTTTGTTCTATCATAAAGAAATAGTTATTGCACCTACCACAGTTATTATTCTAATTATCTGATTCTTGAATACCTAGAGTGTGAAATTTATTATGTGTTTTTGTCGGTGATGCCATTCAGTTGTTGGTGCAGAAGTTTTGGTTATATACGTAGGTACAAACGTAAATGTTATATGAATTATAGTAAGATATAATAAACATTTTAAAATTATATACATATATATGAGCTACTGTTGTTTGTTCATACTAATCAGTACTACACATGTTATTTGTTTGTTTCTTGAATTTCGCGTAAAGCTACACGAGAACTATCTGCGCTATCCGTCCTGAATTCAGCAGTATAAGACTAGAGGGAAGGTAGCTATTCATCACCACCAACTCTTGGACTACTCTTTTACAAACAAATAGTGAGATTGACTATCACATTATAAAGCTCTCGTAATTGAAAAGGCGAGCATGTTTGATGTGACGATTCGATCCCGCGGCTCACAGGTTGCCAATGTAGCCAGTTGCTGTTTGACGCCCCAGTATAACCTGAAGCTCCATTGCTCCATGGAAGGAGAAAGCACTACAGATCGTGATGGAACATTCTCCACTGTGTCGTGTAGAAAATGTCCCCGGTGAGATATCTTTATCGTGCCAGTAACATTGGAAGCCATCTGGACCATCCAGGTTAAACTTTTTCTCATCCGAGAACAAAACCTTCTTCCACTTTTCTACGTTTCACGTTTGGTGCTTCTCAGCAAAGTTTAACTGGGCTGTTTCGTGGTGTGGAAGGAGGTGTGGCCTTTTAAGACGTTTACGGTTTTTAAAGCCTTTTTCTCGTAGATGCTGTCTTATTGTTCTTGAGCTACATTCTGCGTCCGTAAGGGCCTTAATCTGGTTCGACGATCGGCTGGTGTCTTGCCGGACAACCCGTCGAATTCTCCTTCTCAACGCCGGCGAAATATTCTTGGGTCGACCACTTGAAATTCTCGTTCCGTATCCCTCAGGGTTTTTTAAGAAATATGCAACAGTAGTTTTATTACGCCCAATCTCACCAGCGATGGCACGTTGAGAGAGACCTTGCTTTTGCAGCTCGACAATTCTGCCGCGTTCAAACTCTGTCAACTTTTTAGCCTTTGCCATGTTTTTACTCAATGTAACACAGGATATGTCAGTGGGAGATGATAACAACGCTGATGCTTGTACACAAATGACTAAATTTCACTACGTGTTTACCGATTAACGCTTCGTTTCAGTATGGCTTTAAAATTTTGACCAGCTAGTGTTTAGGCTAATTTCATAGTGTTCACATTTGCCCTGTTAAATGCTAAAAACGTTATTTATATTTTTTGCCCTTTTCTTATTTTCATCTTTTGAAGCTCTACTCAAATAAATGGTGGAGTCTAACAACGGAAAATGCATATCTTTTCTCTTTGTTCATTGGCTTTAAAATTTTGACCTGTAGTGTATTTTGTACAATCGTATTATTCCAATAAAATAACATATATAATATAAGCTGATGTTTTATAAACGATATATTTTTAAAACTTCTTCTAAATCGTATTTTAAAAGTTTCTGAAATTATTATAATTTACCTATTGAAAGCAATCGCAGCGCCTTTAATATTATTAAATTTAAAGGTTATTTAAGCAAGGCTGAAAGCTGGGATAGGAAGGTCAGAATGTTGAATATTTTTGAGTTAGTATTAAATTAAAATGAAGGTCGAAGTCTATTTAACTGTACATGATACTGCTTTCATGAGCTGTTCTTTAACAGAAAATGAGCTTGACTAGTAATATTGATTAATTAAGAATTAAGCGTTGGTGGTATATACTGATCAAAGTGTTCGTTTCATAATTTATTAATTGCAAATAGCCCGGGTAACCTTAGGCCTAGTTCTATTCTATAGTATACTGCATAGAGCTATTGAGTGTTCATAATAATAGTGTTATGTAGTCTTTGGCGTAAACGAATACTTTAGAAGCTATTTGCACTAACAGCTTAATTATTCCATAGTTTAAAATATTTGTTGCACAAAAATTTGCTACCGGATTTGTCCCTTTTTTTTTTTTTACGTGTTCAGTTCCGATTGCACTTTGAATTTTTCTAAATTCTTGGCTTTTAGTTTCACTCAATTTTAGTTTTTTAAGCACTACAGAAAATTTTTTAAATAAATTTATTTTCAAGTAAAGTAATCGGTCTTCAAGAAATATTTGGAATGCTTTTAACAATATTATTAAAAATTTAAGAAGCCTGAATATCAGTACTGTTAGCATTAGTAAAATTATTACTAGTAGTAGTACAATTAATTACCTTATTTGTAGTAATAAAAATGTATATGCAAATTATTTTAACCACTGATACTAACTTAAATGTTTTATCGTTATAAATATCTTTAATTTTAGGGAAGTTAATGGATAATAATTTATATATTAACATGAAGATGAATTTATTGAGATGGTATTGTGTTTCAGAATAGTAGTTTTCAAAGATCCCATTATAAACAATATTGCTTTTGACTTTTGTTGTGTTGAGCTGTGATTAGTGTTGCTTATAGCTCATTAAAGAAAAGATACACAAAATCAGTTTGAGATTATTTTAAGTGATGTACATTTACAAGAAACTACATGTATAGCTTTAGAAAACAAGGAACCATTCAGTCCTTCAACCTCAAGATTGTTCTTTCACAGTCATCCTTGAGAAAAAGTAAAACCCACCCTTTATTTTCCAAAAAATTATTTCTTACCTTTCTGAACTCCTACTGCCATGATATGTTAAATAGGCACTTGACTTCCAATGTCCAGATCAGAAGAGTGAATGTCATCAAACTTATTCACTCTCTCAGCCTTGGGGGATTATAAAACAGTAGTCCATCTTCTTATTCATTGGTGAAAGAGCAGCCCAAGAGTTGGTGGTGGATGATTATGAGTGGATACGTTCTTTCTAGTCTATTACTTTAGAATTATGGATGGTAGCTTTATACAAAATTCAACAATCAAACAAACATTTTTGCCCATTCAGTAAGTAAGTAATCATGTTAAAGACACAAAGCTGGATCAAAAATCTATCATTTTTTTCTTTCTTTCAAAGTCTTGAACATGTCTTCTTTTCTTTAGAATATATCACAAAGAAATGAGAGGTCTCTGCCTTTTAATTGCCAGGATAATTTTATAAACATTTATAAGATCACGCCTTACTTGATAGTCAAGGGAAAGAGACTTAACAAACGTTTTTAATCTGAAGATGACCTAGGAAGGGTGAAACGTTGTTCTCTGCCATATTAGTAAGTGTTAATACTCATACCAGCTGTTCCAAGATAATTTTTATTTCATTGGGTTGCTCTTCATCAAGGATCAATAATTCAACATCCTCTCTTTGATAAGGAAAGCAAATAAGACCTTACATGGAGTAGAACTACAATGAGTGGAAATATATTTTTGGTAATTTTATTTTTTAGAGAAAGTGTTCTGTTAGATGCATATTAAGATAAAGATATTGGTTTTATCTGTATATATTTTTAAAGTCGAGGAGAACCTCAGATTACCTTTCAGAGTATCTTAAAACCCTTCATCTTATAGAGACCTAAGTGACTGCTGGAGTTTGAATCCCCCACTGATTTTTATTTTTTTGTCCATCATGGGAGCACAAACTAGGAAGAGTAAACCCGTATACAGTGTTTTAATAGAATAGAATGTCTTTGTGATTTTCTTTGTGAAATACTGTTTATTTATTATATCAATGAGTGGGGCAAGATAACTATGTAGATAATAAAGATTGAAAACTAATACAGTTACTTTTATATAATGAAATATATCTTGGAATAGATAATGTCATGAAGTAACTTACACAAGGAAAAAAACTTGTAATGATTAGAATATTTTCATTCATTAATTGGATAATTTTGTTATTATTAGTAATAGGAGAATTAGGTGCCAATAATAATAAGTCCTTATGGTGCTGTACAAGTGTAGTATCTATTGTTAATTATTGTAGCTTAAGAGATATTTTGTGTTCACTTACATTGTGTTACTAATAGCCTATCCCTATTAAAACATGGCATCAGTATAAAAGACTTTTCTATAACAACTGTTAGTAACAGAAGAAAGTACACTAACCAGCACTGACAATGTAATTTTAGCTAGCTTTAGCATCAGAGGTAAATGTTTAGCTGTAGGTAGTAATACAGATAATGCAACAAAAATATTTGCATATAAAACCAATATCAAATTAAGTTCAGCAGATTGTAAACTACAAATCATATCTTTAAGATAAGGTGGTGCAAAAAAATGGGACATTCTACAAGCAAGGTTTATAAACTTCTAACCCAGTGCTTAATTACCAATGTTAGGAGTTTGTAGCTACAAGTAATAGGTAAATCTTGTAATGTACAAGTTGTGTCCTATGAGCTTTGAGAAATAAATACTGTAATATAGATTATTTAGAATATTTGTATTAAGAAAGTCTTAACTTTAAAATTAAAAAATTGTTTTATGAAACATTTTTAATTTTAGCATTTGACTAGTAATGCTTATATCTAAGTTTAAATAATGTTTGTTTTTTAGTTCTGAAGGTTAGTTAACTGTGTCTGCATTTGAATATTAATTATTTTTCTAAGCAACAGAATAAGAAAAATATCACAATAATTGTTTTTTTTTTTAAATGTCTGGTTGTTTAATTGGGTGTGAAGTATTGTAATTTTAATGGTGGTTATTAACCTTATGTTTTTCCAGACACTTAAGTTCTACATTGAACTTTCTTTAGGTTAGACATAAAATATAAGATCACAGCTTTGACCCAAATATCTTAAAATAACCAAAACTAATATTCCTTTGTGGTTAAGAATCTGTTTTCTTTTCTTAAACAGACTTAAACCTGTAAAACAAATATGGGTCTGAGGTTTGGAGAGCTTGCCAAGATTCGAGGTATCATTTATTACAGGTTGTCACCATTTGAACAAAGAGCCTTTGCAGGACTGTTTACCCACAGTTTACCCAATTTATTCAGAAGGATCCGTAGTCAAATCTTTGTTATCGTGCCTCGTAAGTATAGCTGAGAAAAGTTAGTTATTTTTACATAAGTAAACAATGAAATTTATGTGTAGGTTATGCAGTTTCACAGAAATTTGTTTTTGTTCATGTTTGTTATATTTCTGTAGCTTTTAAAAAATAATCATATATAATGTGTAGGGGCAGATGTAGTGATGGCTATTGACAAATGTTTCTACCAATTATATGTAGATATTTGAGGCTTGTTTTTTTTGTACTAAATATTGAAAAGAAGAATTGATATAAATATAATTTTGGTTCTTAATATTAAAAGTAAGTTGTTTTGTGAAAGTGCAATTTTATTTTGTTTTGCCTGTCATTCATAGCAAAGATAACCAGGTATAGTTAGAATTGTCATTATTGTTTGTTTTTCTTTAAATAAATTAATTTATTAACCTTTACCATTGAACATATCACATTTTAAGATAATTTACCTTTCTGGAATAAACCTGTGTTTTCTACCAAGCTGTCAAAGGCTCCAATCCCTGCCACCAAACATGCTTACCCTTTTAGCCATGGCAGTATTATAATGTGATGGTCACTCCCACCATTTGTAGATAAAAGAGGAGTCCAAGAGATGGTAGTTGGTGTTTACTAGCTACCTTCCCTCTAGTCTATCACTGCTAAATTATGGATGGCTAGGACCAATAGTCCTCATGTGGCTTTGTGCAAAATTCTGAATTTACCAACCTACCAAAATGTGCATATTTTAATGACTAGACAGGTTTTATTATCTAATTATTGGATCCAGTTACTTAGAATGTAGTATTTTGAAATGTGTAAAAAGAGAATTTAAAGAATAGTTTTGAACAAAATATGCCAAAAAATTTAATTTTCAATAATTATTATAAACAGTGCAGCTGAATGTAAACTGAGAAATTCATGAACTTTTGTCACTTGATAATGTCTATTGAAAAGTTGGAAAAGAGGTAAAATACTGGATAAATATTGTTAATTATAGTTTAAAAAAACACTTGAATCCTCAAAATCTTAGTGAAACAGAATAACGTTGAATGCATGGTATCTTACATATTTGGGGCTCTCATTGCAAAGAAAACTTTATACAGTATCTAATTATCTTTAGTCACAATTCTCAAAACTGTTTAACACATTGGTTGTCATGTGCCCCACTGGTGGATCACAACTAACTTTTAGTTATGAGTCATGTTACAAAGTCAAATTTCTGTTGAGCGTGTGAGTTTGGAACACTGCGACTGTCCTTGGCACCTTTTAGATGTTTAATTCTATTTTTATTTATATTATGTGGCACCCAGTGTGTTATAGACAGCGATTATAAATGTATTTTGTTGATATTTCTAGACTTAAATATATTTTGTTTTCCTTTAAAATTATATTTTTAAAATTTAAAATGATAATAGTGACTTATTTTAAAGTACTTAAATTATATTAATATACCCTTGAGAATGTTAATTACCTCTATTAATGAGTAAATGACATCTTTTAAATGCATTTTTTCATTACTGCTCCTAGATATCTAGGAATGCTAAAAGTTTCATATAATTTGTGTTTCAAACAAAACTGTTATGTATTAGTACATTTTACAAAAAAAAGGGGGAGCTTATTTACTTTTTAGGAAATGTTTAAAATAATCTTTATTTAGTAGATTATTTATATTCTAGATAATTGTAAATGTTTGTAATGTGTTTTAAATATATTAATCTAACTTTGTGGCCATATCTTGGAGTAATAATTTGTGATTTTCTGTATTTAAACAGCTTTTGTCGTGGGCTACATGGTTTATGACTGGGGTGAAAAGGAGCATGAGAGACTAATGAGAAAACAACCTGCAGATGTCACTAGTAGTCATTAGGATTTTAATTAGTACAATAACATTAAATTAGTTACTCTTACTTGTTAGACTCAAACATTTCTGAAAGACAGTGATGTAGGAACTATACAAATGCAGAATAAAGAATTCAGAACATAATTTTGATGTTAAGAACTGCAAGTTGGACTTGTACTAATAATTCTCAGCTGTTTGCTTCTAATTCTAAAAACAGCCATGTACATTATATGATTACTCCTTTTACAATTTAAAATAATTTGCTATATATATATATATACATACTTATTAGTTGGTTACAAATAATAGATATGTATATTTATGTAAAGAAAAATACTACAATCTCATTTCCTAAACATTTACCTTTTCACAAGTTCTTAAGGGTAATTTCTGTTTGCTCATAATTGTTTAGAATAACTAACATTTGCATCCACTTAATGTGCATATATTTTGATAACTTTTAATTAAAAAGTGATTCATGAACCATGTGTGTATTTTAGATGTAAGTATAAATATTTTGGTGCACTATTATTTACCTTTAATTCACTAAGTGTAAGATTAGTAACACACACACACACACTGCTGTTGAGTAACATTAAATACACCCAAGTACCAATCTTAAATTTTTATAATTCCGAGTGTAATAAGACTTCAGAAGCAATAAACAACTACATTTAAGTTGATTTATTTGACTATGGCATCAACAAATAAATGATACAGCTTTTCTATCACTAGTTCTGTTGATCAAAATTACCACGACACATTTGAATGACTTTCAAATCATATGTTTGTTACATTCTAAATTACCTTTGTATTCCAATCTTCAATTGTTTGACCTTCATTGTACAAAAAATCACACAACCTTTCAGACAGTACATCAGTATTTCATTCTTTTTATCAACTGTTTCCTTTTATTTCAAAGGTTGTAAAATATTTCAGGTGGCCCTTGTTTAA
The DNA here is from genome assembly GCF_004210375.1 of Tachypleus tridentatus. Lineage (NCBI taxonomy): Eukaryota > Metazoa > Arthropoda > Merostomata > Xiphosura > Limulidae > Tachypleus > Tachypleus tridentatus. The sequence continues at coordinate 33,600,169 of NC_134830.1, forward strand.
TTTTTTCCAGCTCTCAAAAACAGATCTAATGCATATAAAAGCCAGCATGTGTCACACATGCTTAATTTATCTTGATCTCTCAAAAGAAAAGGATCATAAAAGCCAAAATGCATTTATCTATATAGTTTGATTACTGTCTGCTCATCAGAACTTTAGTGATGGGGCTACTGTGGAACTTTGCAAGTGTTGTTGTATTAAGCCTAAAGTATAGATGTAGTATGTGATTACTTAGCCTAGAACGAAGTGCATAAAAGATTATTATTCCAATTTTAAACTTAAATCATTTCTGATTTAAACTATTTTCTATTGCATTACTAACATTTTTAATAAAAAACAAACCTCTTTAATCAGTGAAGATTCTAAGTTAAAAAGTCATATACTTTTCAGTTTTACTGTGTATATATTTCATTTTATATAGACTAACAATGTTAGGTTATACTATTGTTGTTAAGCAACATGATACAAAACTGTTATTGGAATGTCATTTTATTAAAATACACTGGCTTTTCTGTGTATTAGAAGTTGTTAACCTAACTGAATTTTATTAATAATTATTCTATGAATATGCCATTAATTCATTTTATGAATGATCTTAATTTTGATTGACTCACTTCTCTGCCTCTTTGTTGGTAAAGTTTGATTTTGCAAAATGTATTTATAGTTAGCTATTAAATGCAAGATTAGGCAATATTATGGGATGGCAGTACTTGCTCCATTATTTGTGATAGGCTATATGCTAGTTATAAGTACTGAACCAGGGCAAAATGTTATTCAGCAAACCATTAGTGTCTACCAGACTTCAGCCATATGTATATGTACATATGGTGCCTAAATTAAGTGTGACAAAATATATGCCTCGTAAGGCAGCAAGCACATTAATATATAGTAATGGATAATAATATGTAACATTTTACTAGCAATTTATCTGACATTACAATAAGACTGATAATTTTTAACAACAAAGCTTTCTTCAACTTGCTTCTTATTATGGATATAATATGTAACATTTTACTAGCAATTTATCTGACATTACTGATAATTTTAAGCTTTCTTCAACTTCTTATTATGATAATATAACATTTTACTAACTTTATCTGACAACAAGACTGCTTTCTTCAACAAAACATGACCACCAAGACCTTTTTTATTCATAGATTCTAATGGAAAAAAATTAATTCTACTCTGAAGAAATTTTAGTTAAATATCTGTGTAAAGTTAATTTGTACGTTAATATACACTACGTGGACATCTGACCATCACACCCTCATGTGCTTGTTGAACATCTCATTCCAAAACCATGGGCATTAATATGGAGTTTGTTCCCCCTCTTTGCTGCTACAATAGCCTTCACTCTTCTGGGAAGGCTTTTACCTAGATTTTGGAACAAGGCTGTGGTGACTTGCTTGTATTCAGCCAAAAGAGCATTAGTAAGGTCGTGTGCTGATGTTGGGCAAGAAGGCCTGGTTTGCAGTCGATGTTCCAATTCATCCCAAAGGTGTTCAATGGAATTGAGGTCAGGGCTTTGCAAGCCATTCAAGTTCTTCTACACCAATCTCGGCAAACCACGTCTTTATGGACCTCACTTCTTGCACGGTGGCATTATCATGCTGAAATACAAAAGGACCTTCCCCAAACTGTTGCAATAAAGTTGGAAGCACGCAGTCCTCGAGAATGTCATTGTATGCTGTAGCATTAAGATTTCCCTTCACTGCAACTAAAGAGCCTAGCCCAAACCATAAAAAACAGCCTCAGACCATTATTCCTCCTACACAAAACTTTACAATTGGCACTATGCATTCAGATAGGTAGCAAACTATGTCAAACTCAGATTTGTCCATCAGATAGTGAAGTGTGGTTCATCACTCCAGAGGACATGTTTTCACTAATCCAGAGTCCAATGGTGGTGTGCTTTACATCACTCAAGCCAATGCTTGGCATTGCACATGGTGATCTCAGGCTTATGTGCGGCTGCTTGGCCATGGAAATCCATTTCATAAAACTCCCGACATTGCTTGCAGAGGCAGTTTGGAACTCTGTAGCAAGTGTTGCAACTGTACACAGACAATATTTACATGCTTCAGCACTCAGCAGTCCCATTCTGTGAGTGTGTGTGGCCTACTGCTTCATGGCTGAGCTGTTGTTGCTCCTAGACATTTCCACTTCAATAACAGCACTTACAGTTGACCAGAGCAGCTCTAGCAGGGCATAAATTTGATGAACTGACTTGTTGGAAAGGTGTCATCCTATGACAGTGCCACATTGGGTTGTAATAAAGAGCTCAGTGATTTTCATTCTCTTCTGCCAGTGTTTGTCTATGGAAATTGCATGGCTGTATGCTTGATTTTATGTGGCTGAAATAGCAGAATCCACTAGCTAGAAGGGGTGTTCACACACTTTGGCCATGTTGTATCTTCCTGTACTGGTTTATAGTGATTATAGAAAAAATTCCATTTTTGTGGCTAGTTTCATTAAGATAAATGTGAAGTAAAGTTTAATTAAAAAAGTTGTGTTGGTTTATTGGTGTCAAGGTATGTGGGAGGAACACTATCAGTTGGAAATGTTAGACTGAAACTGTTATTAAACTTAATGTATTATATTTCATTAGTATTATGTGGAAAAATGCAAAAAACATTTTTCATTATTTTAAAAAGAATTGTAATTAACCTACTATTATTAGTTTCATTTAATTATAAGTCATAAAAAAAGGGAGACATTTTTTAATGTAATGCATGATTACTCTTATATTCTCTGTTCTTTCACTCCAAAAAAAAAATGATTCTTCCAATGTGTGATGAAAAACTTTATTCAAGAAAGCATACACAATGTATATTTGAAATGCTAACAATTAATTACCATTTTTTGTAGTTTTCTTGTATAAAATTATAATTAAGCAAAAATATAGTAGTGAAATTACAATAATGATCACTAGAAAAACATAGTATTGAATCAACACTGATAAATATTTTCTTTGTACAGAAGTAATAGCAAATATCAACAGTTATACAATATTTTCATCTTATTTTAAGAAAATTGTCTGGCAACTTAATTTTTAAGTATGTTAAAAAAATTTCAAATTCGTTTCACACAAGATGTACAAAATTAGAACTTCCATTGTTGTAGCAAAGAAAAGACTTGCTGTGGTTCATAAATGACAAATGATTCAGTATAAAAAAGTGTACAAAACTTACAAAGTCATTTTATCATAGTTAAGAACAATGTCACATCTCTTGCGTGTAAAATTAAACAGTATGGTAATCACATACAAACTCAGTATAAGGTCCTGCAAATATCTAGACTATTTCCATTAGATAAAACATATCACAGTATAAATATTCAGTCTTGAATATGTTTGACTTCAAGGACTGGTAAGAAAATAAATATGCATAATTACAAGATGACATTTCCTTTAGAAATTAAAATATATTCATATATAAAATGTAAATATGTTAAGTCATTTACTGTACATTTTGTCAACAAAGAAAATAGTGATGTATACATAACATGAAAAATGTTTAAAGTATTAGATGCAGTTTAAGTTCATTCACGACTATATTAAAAATCAAAATCCACAAGACAATAAATACTCAGATTTATTCTTAACAGGTATTCAAAAATTATTTCTAAAATTGTAATCATCTTTACTTTCTGAGTGTGGAACGTTAAAGAGCATAATGTGATATTGAAGTTTGGAGCAATCCCCATTGGACCAGATTAATTTGGAAAGAATAGTCTGGAACTTATAAAAAATTTCTTTCTTATCATCCCCACATGTACCATCTAACATGCAAAGACGTACTATTCAAAATTTGACAAAGTACCCCAGTTTGGTCCAACTTTCAGCTTTACACTTAAGGGCACAGATAATTTTACACACTGCTCCATTTCTCTTTTAACAATCTTTGCTACTACTTCTAGGTCTTTCTTAGAAACTTCATAAATCAGTTCATCATGAAGCTGAAGAACTAAGAAACTGCCAGGACAGGCTCCAACTTCCTGTTCTAAATATATTTAAAATGCAAACTATTAACTTCAAAATACTCATTTTAGAAGAAAGTAAATACATTAGTCAAAATGTGGAAGATATTTCTTTAGTTTGTCTACATCAATTTTCATTATAATATGCAAATAAGTTTTTGTTTTTAGGGGTCATTTGGAAAGTCACCAAGATAAAACATTGAAGCATAACATCATTAATGATTGTGTGTAGACTTTGAAAACATTTTTAACCAATAATACATGTGGCATATTTTCCAGTTTTTGTTTTGTTTTTTTCTGTGTGGTACATATAAATCACTTAATAAGCACAGTCCTTCTAAACAGACGCTTGTACCAGAAATAAGCATTTCAGTTTGTTAAAAACTGTCTTTGTAGTATTAAAAGGATTAGGCCTTAAGATTGACAGTTTTTACAGCACTCAACTTTTGTTTAAACATAATGAAAAATGCATTTTCAGTTCTTTCAACATTGTTTTTATAATTTATGATGTTACCTAATCATGGATATATTACATATTTTACACTCTGCCTAAACATGAGAATTTGATGATTCACAATCTACACATAAATAGTTCTACATATTTTTAAATATGTGCTAAAAACGTGGTGGTGTTAGTACAAATAGTATTTTATATTATATATTGCTGCCATGTTTATTAAGATAAATACCCTTGTTACTACTTATATTTTTCAGAATATTACTTTTGCAAAATATATTTAAAGTAATACTACCATAGTTTACTGGATATATTTTTTCTGTAAAATGTTTTTTCTTAAATTCAGTTGAATCTGTTTTTTTAAGTATTTCACTACAATTTGCTGCTTTCTTTACAATGATAGAGTTGCGACTATATCTTTACCAGTCTTAACAGAAATTTCATATCATCATTCTCATTTCATTGTAATGAGAAGTACTCAACTGGTCTAACTTAACAGTAAGGCATGCATGGTGATTTTTAATTTGAACAACATTGCCAGTACATTCAAGAAACTGTTAAGTACATAGAGGATGCTATGCAAGAGATAAATCATTATGAAGAGATACTACAATGTATTGCTTATTTAGTAGAGCAGCTTTTCCCAATTACTGTGGGATTTTATCAACACAAAGGTGACAACTGATTTGGAGAATCAACACAAAGGGCACAACTGATTTGGAGAATGGAGAAAGACATGAGCAGTTATGGCAGACAATAATGCAAAATTAAGAATTTAATATATTTTTCATTAATGATAGTAACAAGTAATTATTGCAACCCATATAGGATTTTAATGCATATCCATGTATTACATCTCATCACTCATTTACAAAAATGAGGGGGGCATGCAAAACACCATATTTGTTAAAGAGGGTATAAATGACAAAATTTTGGGTAATGGTGCACAAGAGGGTTCAGTAATTTTAACTGCTGCATCTCTGGTCTGAAGAAATAATTCTAGTAACTAGAATATTTGGGTAATGGTGCACTAGAGGGTTGTACAGTAATATTAACTGCTGCATCTCTGGTCTGAAGAAATAATTCCAGTAACAAGAATATTTGGGTAATGGTGCACTAAAGGGTTGTACAGTAACGTTAACTGCTGCATCTCTGGTCTGAAAGAATAATTTCAATATTCTGGTTACTGCTGATCTTAGAAATTCTGCCTCTGTCAGCACATTTGTTAACAGTAGTACTGCAACACTCCAGAATTTATTTTTTTTGTCATACAGCAAGATGCGAGCTCTGAAAGTATATGCTTTTGCCATGAATACTGAAATATTAAAGGCATCTAACCATTCTAAACCTGAACCTTCTGGTGGTTAAAGTGGCACCACAAGTATTTGTATTATTATAATTTTTCCTCTGCACATATATCATGCTTTATAACTTTATGGTATTAATTAAAACTTCTGGTCATTACACCCACATGTAGCATAACCGGCAAGGACGTGAGAATAAAACAAGTTGAAAGCTTCAAATATTTTGGATATACTATAACATCAAATGCAAAGAGTGACACAGAAATAAAGAAAAGAATTGCAATGTCCAAGGATACTTTCAATAAAATGAAGTCCATATTCACAAACAGGAACATAACAAATGTCACTAAAATTAACACCTTGAAATCATATGTATGGTCTGTTCTCTTATATGGCTGTGAGAGCTGGACACTGAACAAAGATACAGAGAAGAGATTAGAAGCTGCTGAAATGTGGTTCCTTAGAAGGATGCTAAAAATATCATGGACTGAAAGAAAAACAAATGTGGAAGTCATGGAACTGGCAGGATACAAAAGGTCCCTCATGAAAACTATAAGAAAGAGACAAATGGAATTTCTAGGACACATCTGTAGGAAGAATGGGATAGAGAAACAGATGCTATGTGGAAAAATAGAAGGGAGGAGAAGCAGAGGGTGTCAAAGAACTAAATATATCGACAGCCTCAATAACTATGTCACCAAGAACTCAATGAGCAACATCGAGTTGATAAGGAGGATTGACAACAGAGAGGTCTGGCATGCCATGGTCGTTGATGTCTGCCGCAGATTTGACACATGAAGAAGAAGAAGAAGGTCATACTTCTGGTTGCCATTTCCATCCTTAACTGTAGACAGCTGAACCCAAAACTTGTCAACATTCAACTGAAGTACAGTTTTTGAGAAAGTATCAATTTGATAGTTCAAATATTGCCCTTCCAACTTGTCAATAGTGTTGTGTTCATATGTATTGACAAGGACAGGATGCCTGTCTGTGAAGAAGCATAGAGAAGAGAAATCTTTGCTGACTTTCAGTTTTGGATCAGCAGCCTCTGCGTGAATCAGAATTTCGTCATTTAGAGGGAAATGTTTCATCATGTAATTTGTAGCTGCAATATAGTATTTCTTGACACTGGTGTAGAAGCTGATCAGGTCCAGGTCCTTTTCATATTTAACAATGTATTCCTTGGCAGCATTTCCAATAGAAACTGCCACATCAGATATATGTAAGGATTCATTGTTGTAATGAAGTTCATTGATGTTGCCTTCAAGATATTCTGGCTTGATGTATCTGACAAGTATATTTTTAACTTGTGTAATCAGAGTTCTATGCATAATGTGTATGCAAGGTTCTTCTCTCTGCAATATCAAATTGGCTTGCTCAAATAGAGAAACTGCAGACTAAAGAAAAAGACAAAATAACAAGTTCATTTTGTTGTCCAAGAAAACTGTTAACTTATCCAACTTGCTCTGCACATAACTTTTCTTGGTTACTTCCTTGCTAGCTTTCGTTTTCTTCTTTTTTTTCATTGATTGTCTCTTCTTTAGTTCAAGGTCAGACTGCCTAAACATATACTGAGTTATATCAAATGTTACTTTGTCTGTTTTTAGAGACTGTTGTCTTGTGTCCCTGTGTGGCTGAGAGGATATCCTGACTGTTAAAGTCTTGCTGCCTGACTGAGCTGCACGTTTAGATCCTTTTGAATCTAGTTTTTCTTTTCACAGTGAAAATACTTTTTCAATATCTTCCACATGCTCAATATTCTGTTGAGGCACACCCCAAGTGATAGCCATCTTGTGTTAACAAGTTGTAGAATTTTTCTTGTTTCTTTGTCATACAATCCTTGAAACTCTTTGAAATGTTTTCTGCCAGCACTTTTGTCCAGAAAATAGTAGATATCTATCAATATATTAGAAATTGGGCAGGGCAGTTCTCAGGAAGCTTTCTGGACAGCAATATTCATGAGGTAACAGGCACAGCCCATGAAGTAAATGCTTGGCTGTCATCTTGATATGTGTCCCATCACACCTTTACCTGTACTAGAAATAACTGAGGCATTGTCTGAAGAAAAACTAAGACAGGTTTCCCATGGAATTTTCCTCTTTGACAGTTCATGATCCAAAAGCTTGAAAATATTCTCTCCCATTGAAGTTTCTTTCCATTCCACTGTTGTCAAAAGAGAAAAAACAATTTTTCCAAGCAAAGGGTCAAGATATTGTACAACCACTGGATACAGTTTTGAGTCATCCATGTCTGTGGATCCATCTGTGGCTGAACTGTAAACACTGTTAGTAAATATGCTTGAAATCATTATGTCATCTTCACAACTCAACATTTGTACAATGGCTGTAGTTTTGGTTCTAGCACAGCCATATTTTTTCACTACATCAGAGTCTGGGAACATTTTTCTGAATAGATGTCCTGCATGATCGGCTACAGCTAGGGGTAAATTATGAGCAATGACGAATTGTGTGAACATCACTTCTGCATTTCTGAATTCTTACTCATAAATGTCGTTATCTGCATTGTTTTTGTCTTCGCCTCAGCCTTTTGTTGGTGAGATGCCAATTTTGTATGTCTGGAACAATTGTTTATTCTGCCATGCACCATACAAAAATCGATGTGAAAAACTGCATAAAACGCATGACTGTCACTGACTTTTGATGCAATGACCGGATATTTTGCACTATACTCTTTCCTAAGTTTTTGATTCACAGTTTTAGTCCTTTTAGATTTGCCAGAAACAAGACAATCTGGTGAATGAAGCCTCTTAAAATATGAGAAATACCCATCTACGTGAGTGCTGATTGGCTGACAAGCACTGATGATGTAACTATGGATTTCCCCACATACCCAGTATGGTGAAGCACTGCACTCAAGCTGTTGGTAGACGTCGGAGATACAAATATTTTTCATTATTTCAAACACAAACATAATTATCGCAAGTAGTCATTTGGACTATGTCTTTTATTTATTATCAAAATTTATTTGTATCTCACTAGAAATTTTCTTTTCACCCCTTTCAAGCCCTGGGGAAGCAATTTATCACTTTTTTTGTATAGGCCTATATAATATAGAATAATTTGGGAGTTGCAACGAGTTGTAATATTTGTCTGCATGAGCGTATAGTCATAATGTATACACCAAAATCGTAATGATTACGCTCAAATCGTAATGGTTGGCATCTCTGCCACATTAACATCCCACTCTGGTAGGGCAACCCACCATGGAGTATGATGTATCTGGAAGAAATGGATAATCAGGGAGAAAGTAAAAGACATAAAAATGTTATGGTATTGGATAAAATGATAGGTGTGGGATAAAACCACTTGAAAACTGAAAATCAAGAAGACAGAACCAAAAAGCCAGGTAAGAAATTCTGCAACACAAGGAACAGTGGGTTGATCAGCAGAAAAAGCTCAGCCCAAAGATCGAAAGTGGAAAACTTTCCATTTACGCTGATAAACTTCCATAGAAGTGCAGATAAAATGAGCCAAAAGTGAGGCTGCAAGTCAGAACAATCCCAATCTCTTTACCAAAGACCAGATAAAAACCAAGTAGGTAGATAAGAAGAGCAGGATGAAGCACAGCTGACTGTGAAATTATCAGATAAATCATTACCAGATGATGTTTGGCCAAATGGCAGAAACGTTTCAATGCCTGATTGACAGCGCGAGAAACTTCAGAGTGTTGTTATAATAAGGCTTCTCGGACACCAACTGACACCTTTTTGTTAATTCATCCACACCTCCATCTCTGGAGGGAAGCATTTGTGAAAATATCTAAATCCAGATAAGGAGGAGGAAGCAGAATACCTGCTAATATGTGGGCTCTGTCCAACTACCAATTCAGCTCATCGAATGTGGTAAAAAGAAGGATAGTAAGAGTCTCCAAAGATTCCACTGGTTGAAGAGCTCACATATGCAGCCATGGAAGACCACATCACTGAAAGCATAGAACCTTGCAAGCTATAAGAATGGAAGCAGTGAGAATGTGCAAACTGAAAGCTCCATTAAACAAAGGTGAAGAGGAGAAGGGGGGGCAACTGAGATGAGCATTGAGAAAAACATACAAATGAATCATGTAAGGGGTAGGTTGAAAGAAAGACTTCTTCAATTTGATTAACCACTTCACTCAAGCCACCTCCCAGAGCAGCTGAAGAATACGACAAGTAGACTCCTGTTTGGAATGAGCTAACAATAACCAATCGTTCACAAAATAATGAAAATACATCTTAAAAGTACAAAGATGACAAGGAAAAGCTTGAACCACCTGACAAAAAACATATGGGACCAAAGCAAGCCCAAAGGGTAGTGTGCAAAACCAATAAATCACCCCACGCCCACGATGGACAAACAGAAGATATTCTTACGACTGCCAAGCAATGAGTACATATCAGTACTTATTTTGCAACATCCATCTTGGGCATCCATAAACTTGGAGGAAAAGCTCCCTTGAGAGTGAAAAACGATTCCATGGTAAAACAAGAGAGACTGGAGAAAGGTGGAAAAATTAACTGAGGAGAGAAGAAGAATAATTGTGCAACAAAAGAGGGCAAGGATCACAGGAAAACAGTAAAAGGGATAAAAAAACATCACATACCTGAGAAATCATATCTAAAAAAATCCGTTTTGTGTTTAGCTGATTATGCAGAAGGGGCACAGGAAAACACAGCAAATTCCAGTGGTGGAAAAATCTCCATCAGAACAAACAGGTTTGAATTGTTTGTGGGGAAGCAGTTGGCCCATATAATGTTCAATCTCTTGGTGAATAATATCAGATATATCTATTGGCAAGCTGATCCCATCCTCAATTAGTAAAAAAGTGCTTGTAGTAGGTGCAAGACCCAAAGTGATCACATAAACCTCAGAATTCATGTTAAAAAGTAATAAATCAAACAAATTGTTTGATGGATAGAGACAAACATGTGAAAAACAAAAATAAAGAATGGGAAGTAAATTCAAAATAGAGGTGGCAGCTATATAATAAAAAATGATTAAGAAACCACTTCAGAAATATAACTGTTAAAGTTACAATGACAAAACACACAAAGTAAAATTTGAAATGTTTAAACACAAGCAATGCTAAGCTAGAAGTAATAATCTGGTATTTTTTTTGAGTCATGTAACAAGTGTGTATGGCATTTATTTTTAGAGGGTTTTCACATGATGATTTGCATGAGACACGTTGGAATGAGTCATTTCCAATGGTGGGGAGGCAAAAGATTTGTGGCATGCATATAAGAAAACCAAATTTGCATATAGATGGTTGCACTGAATGAGAATAGCTAATTAAGGGAGAAGTAAAGTAACATATCATAATTATTTAAATACTGGTTAAACAGTAAAATTTCCAAAGGTACCATTTATAGTTAGATACAGCAATGATGCTCATTCTAGATTCACTAAATTAAATTATAAATCCCTTTAACTGATAATAAAGAAAATTTGAATTTTATCATTTTTTGGTGTGTGTCAGCAAATTATAAAAACTCAAGAAGTTCAAAATACATATTAACAGCTATACAGTGCAACCCTGATTCATTTATTTTTGTTTTTAATTCTAAATCAGTGGCATATACATATAGTTACATATAAAACCCAGGGCAGTTTCCAAAGTTGAAGGCTGTGGCTCCAGTCCCAAACACAGAGATTAGAGTTCTTAACCTGTGTTAGCCAAAGTACTTTTAGGCCCATCAGTATTAATTCATGTTAAATTTATAAATGTCACCATCTATTGTTATTAAGCACAAAACTATGCATCTGTGCTATGCCGACTCCAAGCATCAAAACTCAAGTTTGAGCATGATAAGCTCAGACTTTACTGTGAGGCAAAACACTTTTTTTATTATTTATTAAACACAGAGTTATGTACGCACTACAAATATCAAAAACTGAATTTTAGTGTTGTAAGCCTTCAGACTAGCCACTGAGGACTGTTAAAAAAACAAAGGGTGCCATAGTATTAACATTATAGTTTTTTATTACAAAATATATTAAACAGTACTTAATGTGTACATAATTGTCAAACTAACAGTGGCCATTTACTAAAATATCTTTCAAACACTTTATATTTTTAATGATTGTTAGAAAAAGAACCAAAAAGTTTGGTATATCACTTTTTAAAACCCCACAAAATCCTAGCACTTTTTACAGGTGGATCTGTTTTCTTTCTTTACCCCTGAAGAGTCTCAGTGAGATTATTTTTTGACAGATGGTTGCAATCTTAGCAATGATCATAGAAAAATTTCCAAAGTATAGCTGTATTAGTTGTATTAACCTCTAACTGTTTTTTCTATACTAGGAAACCTAGATTTGATATTACAGCAAGACTTAATGGTTCATTCTATAGCGAGAAACTATTCTGTTTACCTGTTTTCTTTTTCTTAAAAGGTAAAACTGTTGTTGAAAAAATCTGGGCCAGTTCCTGATCAATGCGTGCCATAGAAATTTTCATCAGGTCAGCAGCTGAGCCCTGGACAATAGTGTTAACTGCTTGTCGTTCTGCTTGAGCCCTCGCATGATGATTTTGGCTGTTGATTGACAGTAGGTAGCGCCTTCTTCCATACAAAGTGTTCACGTATTCCTTCTGACGGCACTGATCCACAACGAGTTGTAAATATTTCTTTATTGCTGAAAGACCCCAGTGAAAGCATGTTAACCAAATATAGGCCAGCTTCAACAGATTTTCTTTTTCATAAGCTATTGCACAGAAATGGCAAAAAAAAAAGACTAAGGAAAATTACTGTAACAAATACTTACAATGCTGTACAACTGTGTAACAAGCAAATTATACATATTTAATTAAAACTTAAATGTCAATAAGGATTTATTCCTGTTAGGCTAAAGAACACCAATGTCAGGAAACAAATCAAACATAGATATAATGAAGTACGTCTATGTTGCTTTATTTTTATTTCAACCCTCATACAAAGCTACACAAGGGTTGTTTGCATTAGCCATCCCTAATTTTGAACTGGCAGATTAAAGTGAAAGCAGCTGATCACATTCTCTACTAGTTCCTGGGCTATTCTAATTGAATAACAAGACCTGATTGTCACTTGCATATTGTGCATATGGCCCCAGGGTGCACGGTGTGATTTTACAACAAGACACATATCATTAACCCTTGGATCCACAGTACAACACAAAAAGTAACTACCACATAGGAATGGTAAACCTGAAAAGTTTAGAAACAAGGAAGAGATGAACACACAAAAACCACGTAATAAACATTACTCTGTAAATAGCCTAGTCTTCCCAAGGATGACTTTTATCTCCAACTAGTTGTTGAATTTCTGTCAGTTGCAGGAATTCAGACTTGAATAAAAGCATTTAAACTGGAGAGCTATATAGTCTTACAGTGGCTGATAACCATAAAATTGTAAAATTGACTTAATACTTATTGGATACTTACACAAGGATTTTTGTATTCATCTATACCTTGTTTCTGTATTTCTTAGCATTGTTGTCCCTACATTATACTTAATTTTTGAAATATTCTTTTTATTGCTTATTACCCTCTCTTATTGAATAAGGTTGATAAGTTAACATCAAATTTGTTTTGATAAGATAACGGTAATATATATTGTTAATATCATATCAGTTTTGTCTGTTTCTCTAATTCTGGATTACACTGGAGCCAGTGAAGCTGGAGTGGGTCCTCCAGGACAGTACTCTGGAGCACTAGACCAATGTTAAGGGAATATTTACAGAAGTTGCACCTCCAAGCTTCACTGCATGTTCCTACAATCAACTCCATCACATGCTAGGTTCATGTCGATTAAAGGCGAAAACACTGTATAGATCCCATGCCACGAAGCATGATATCATGCACTTACACACATACAGTGAAAGTATTTTAACAGATATCATGTTTCTGCAGTGAAAGTTACAAATATTCATTATGTAAGAACAATTTGTGTAGCTATCTAGTAAGCAGAAATGAAATTTATTTATGAAATGTAGAAATAATATATGCTTATAAACTGAACTTATTGCTCAGTAGTATTTTCTTTTTGTTATTTTCTAACAAAAATACATGTGGTAGAAGAACAGAATAACATTACTGTTAAACATTATATAAATGGCCACTAGGTACTAAAATAACAATATAACTCAACTTCAACATTTGTTTGTAAGTATCAAAAAGTAATAGATTGAATAAAGCAGCCACGTTTCCTCCGTCCATCCCAACATACTGAACAATACCCTGCTTAGTGATAGCTTGTTCCCAAGTACTCATAAAATAAAACCACTGATAAACTTTAGCCGTTTTTCTTTTTTGGCTAGCATGGAAGAAAAAATTAGCACTTTGCTCTTTAGCTGATTCCTAGTTCTCCATTTTAGCAACGTTTTTCAATGATACTAGGAGCTTCAAATACTATGAAACAATAATAGCAATTAAGTGCTCAAATAAGGCTATAACACATTACAATACCAAAAATAACACTATGTAACACAAATTTTGTTCCTGGATAGTATGTGTTATTTCTTAATTGATAATGTTGTAAAAGTACAGAAAATGACCATTATTCTCTTCAACCTTTGCTTTTGTGACCTGGATAATGAAATTTAGAAATTAATCTATTTTCTATGTTAAAACAGGCAAATTTGCACATTTACATTTACATAAGATCTGAATAAAACAACATATGAATCAAGATTCACATGTATTTATACTAAAGTTATGTAAAAAATGAACAAAAATGTTTAGAAGTGAGTAGTTTTTCAAGATTTGTGACTGTTATGTAAATCAATTTTATACATCAGCCCCCTAACATAGTCTCGCATCACGTTTTCGTTATACGCTCCCAGGTAACAAAAACAAAGTTTGAAGAAAAAAATAGGTCTTTTCTATTTACTTTAGGCATAAGCAATTGGGAAATAACACTTTCTGCCCTGGAACAAGAAAAAGTAAAAATCCTGTATTACAAAAGATATATTGTTCCTGTAAAAAAAGCAATGAATATACATCACAAAGTCATTAGATTTTTAAAAAACAATCACCATGCTGACAAAAAACAACAAGCAAAAAAGGTGTAAATTAGGAGAAATTTATAGACAGCCAGTAAACAACAAAGTTTAAAAACATAAAAATAACTTTATTTTTAGATATTTATTTTGAAAGTTTTATGCTTCTAAATTACCAAATAAACAATTTGTCTCTTTAACTGTCTCAGAAGTTATATATTTGTATTCCAGTAAATATGACGATCAGTTGACTTGGGAGAATTAACCTAATAACCCAAACACTTTCAGGTAGTGGACTTTTTTTACATTAGGGATAAATGGCAATTACTTAATGGTTTATGATCACAGACATGATGCTACTTGTGTTTATTTCTGAGCTTTTGTTACACTATCAACAAACATGACACAACATTGTAGATTCCTTAAAATAATACAGTGTTATAAGAACAGGTAGAGAGATATTCTTTGGTGGCAGTTTGATTAATATAATAGGATGTGATTTAATAGTAAAATTTTATTTAAAAAACAAATCCATAAAAAATATTTTACTCATATATATACATCTGTGTTTTAGACACTAAAACTACAGTAATTCACATATTAAATCATCATGGTATCAAATACACTATGTTTCTCCCAACATGTTAAATAAATTTCAAGTAAATTCAGTGTATTGTTTAACTTTATAACACTTGAAGTAAAACACAAACATTCGAACCACAGATATTACCTGGGAAAGTATTCTTAAATCCTTCACTGAAAGCTATTGCTTCATCTTCATTAACCCCTAATTGATCACTCAAGGCTTTAGCTCCAATACCATAAATGATACCATAACAAATCTGTGAGAAATGAAAAAGCTTTTAACATGCAGATAATCATCTTATAGAAGCATTAGCAATATCTAAAGGACACAGAAAAGGTATAACATTGGCCAAAAATCAATCGTTTGTAACTAAAGCTGGTCCATTTAGTAGAAGTTGATAACTGATTAATTATTAGGCTCATTAACCAATAACATTCTACTAATCAATTACTCTACAATGAGATGTGGATAATTTGAATAATAGAAAATAGTTATAATTGAAAACATTCATTTCAGTTAGTTGATTATTTTCATGAGTTGCAACACTAATTTATTAAACTGAACAACCTTGAATTAATGGAAAATAAGAATGACAAACCACAATTGCAAAATTTCAATTACTTGGACAATTTGAATAATCAGAAATATAATTTGTTATTAGTTTATTATTTTTATGCCATTAATCAATTTAAACTATCTTACATGACACTAGTTGATATTATAGGTGCTCATAGGTAGTGAAAATAATAACTCACTTCCATTCATAACTACTGTCAATAGCTATTTAGTAAACATATATTTTGAAGCTTCCATACAATTTCAAAAACTAGAAAAGTTAAATTTAGCATAAGTAAAACTAGATAAGAGAGGAACTAAAATGTGAAAGAAAAAAACAATACATAAATTAGGTTACATATATAGTGAATAAACTTTATTGAAATTGAATGACAATGTTATGGTCACATGATATACCCATTATTTAAAAACTTGTTTCTCCAGATTATATTATTAAAAAAAAGTTCTTTCTTATTCTGATGACAAACTTTAGTAGCTTCAAATCCTATTAAAAATTATATATGACTAAAATGCAATGCTGAAAATTAGTGAGGACTGTTGGCAGAAAAAATAAAAGAAATAATTGATATAACCCTCAATTTTAGAATCTTTATAACTGAAATTCATTTCATGGGCATGTGATGACATCTGTAGTTGTTACTTTTTGCACTTCTTCACAGAATCTTCAAAACTACTGCAGAAAATGTTAGTTACATTAAAGAACCTAGGAATGATAGCCCGATGTAAAGTATTACGTGAGTTTCAAACAAATTTTCACTGAGCTAAGCTAAATTCATTAAAAACTGCTAATGATGTCTCACACAAAACAAAACCAGCTGTGTCTCTGTGACAAATTCTTGTTACTCAGAACCTATGTTTACTAATACAATGAATGAACGATGTATCTCACCATACAAAATCATTTTACTTTTTAATTGTAAAATAAAACATGTTGCAGTTCGTACTTTGCTCAAAGCCATGTGGTAGTTATAAAAACTTAGTGTTCCCAGCTATGTATCATAGTAGCATTTACACAGTTTTTATATGATGTATAATTTAATAAATATCTGTGTAAATCATTAAGGGTAAAAACTAATGGTATAAAAAATAAATAATCATTAAATAAATAAAGTTTGATATACTGGACACAGAAATACAGATGATTATTTTTTACCCTCAGTCCATATATATGGACTGAGAGAGATTATACAAGTTATAGAAATACAAAACATATGTTTCAGAAAAATAAGTTTTAAAACAGGAAAAATAAAATTTTTACTATGCAAGGCAATCATTTCCTTTGGTTTTGAAACATTAAAATATTTTTTAAATTCTTTCACACCAAAGTTTTTGTAAAGGAAGAATGTTATGCTGGTTGTTATAATTATAACAATTACTTATAACACTGCACAACAATTTTTTTGAAAAGTTTTGCTGATTCTGACAGGTACCTGGTGGGTATGCACAAATACAGATTTGGTTTTGCTTCATCACGTAGGAACTCTGAGAAATAGACAGCTAACTGTTTACCGGCAATAACGTATTTAATTGCGTTTATGTTTCTAATACGCTATTAAGTTCAACATAATTAAGTGTTTTGCTCTTGATTTTCGTTTGTATTCAATGTCCTGTGCATCACGTTGCAGTGTCCAACAGTAGTCAACAAGCATTGACGGATTCTAGTTACCTTAATATCGTCTTTCCATTGTAGCAATGTCCTGGTGAAACTGAAAATTTCGATGAAATGGTACGTGATGGGCAAATTTGGATGTGATTTTCGTGATCAGAAGCCAAAAATCTATAACAAACACCCAACAGTGTTCAAAAGCAAAACTTTGTTATGCAGTATAATTAAATTAGGAAAAGTTTAACCACATAGTTTTCAAATTCATTATCCAGCACAAGTTCAGATACTCTAATTAATATTCATGTGACATCAGTTACTTGTCATTCATAGCAATTTTTATCTCCCAGCAATAATAATAATAAGAGTTAATTTTGAGGTTTAACACATTATATTATTAAAGATTATCCTGCTTTTTAAATGTAAAGTATTGTTTAAGGGATATGAAAATTAAACACTCTCACAAAACTAAGAACAGAAATGTATCTTGCCAACTGAATCTGTGTTCAAGTTGAAAGATAGAGGCTAAAATATTTTTTATAGATATAATACATGAATGAAATAGTTCATATTTTAGTCTATTACTAGCAAAGTATGCTTCCCAAAATAATTTCATTTACATTTTTTGTGTATGTTCAAAACCAAGTCTAAAATGGCCCATGTGACTACATCACAAGTTCAACTGTTGTTGTTGTTTTGAATTAAGCACAAAGCTACACAATGGGCTATCTGTGCTCTGCCCACCATGGGTATTGAAACCCGGTTTTTAGCATTGAAAGTCTGCAGACATACCACTGAGCCACTATATTTTTATGAGTTACAGAATGTTACATACACACACCCATATATATATACTTAATTACTAATCATAGTTACTAAATCAAATTTTATAAGGAAATATTGAAAAAATCCTCAATCTCCTCTAGTGTGAGATTTGTGATATTTACTCTCTGAAGACATCCTCTCTTCTGTACTTTATTTACCATCTCTCTGAGAAGTATAAAATTTAACGTAAATTACTCACTATAACGTTGTAATCACTCAAGGAAGGCAAAATGTTTATAGTCTTCATGATAATTTGTCTAAAGAGCAATCAAATAGAAATTCAGACCATTTCCTACACGTTAATCTTTCACATCCTCTATTTCACAAATGTCAATAGGTTTCTCTCACATTTAATACTGTATTATTTATTAAAACCAATAGAAAGCCAAAGTTTTAAGCCAGCAAATGCCATATTAAATTGTTTTATACAGAGAATTTTCTATTCATTGTTTAGTTCAAAGTATTTTACCATGGGAAATACATCTACAAGCTAAGCTGAATTTTTAATGGCTTTTGTTGCAGTTAGAATTAAGAGAGTTACAAAACATTATCTGCTCTTTATATGTTATTATTCTGTGCTCTTTGGTGTATTATTTAATTAATTAAAAATGATTTAATGGAGTAGTAACATTGGTATCAAAAATTAGGGTTAAGTTCAAACAATAATAAAAGGAAATAAATGAAAATCCAGGTAAGTACTATATTTCTTGTTGGTTTCTTAGTTTTAGTAAACAATTACAGTTTTGATTAATGGGAATGATCCAACTTGAAAGGCATATGAAAAAGGTTCTTGAAATTATGTTTCTTTATACAATTCTCATCAAGTGTACTCTATCCATAACACTGACCAGTCTACTGGCTTAGAACTGGTACACTAGCACTGAATTTGAGTTTAGATTTTGCTTAAGATGTTAAAATTATTGCAATATTAAAAAAAGAAAAGTTTTTTAGTATCTTTATGTTATTCATAAATTAATAATCATATTCTTCACTCCTTGCAAGAGTTTGTTCTTGACAATAAAAAAAAAATTATAACAGTGAGGATTAGTTGCAAATCTTGGAGGTAAATGTTGGGTTTACAGCTATCAAATGCAATGTTTTCATGCATATTTCCTGGAACTTAGCTTGACTCTAACTCTCACCAACATAGGAACAGCAAATGAGAGACTGACTGAAAAATTAATTGGGTCAAGACCTTTGGGCTAGAACATTGTTAACCTAATGGACATCACTTGACGTTAACTGTATACAGGCACAAAACAACTACAATTTTATGTACTGTAGGTTATTCTGTAGCACTGGGACATTATGACCAGGTTATAATCACTCCTCTGGCCCAGAAGCATTTATTATGTGGGATATGATAAGCCCACAGGGATTTTGCCAGGTCTCCCAGCAGCCCAATCCACCCATGCTAAAATACATTAAATTTTCAAAACCACTATGACTGATATTTTTGTGTGTTCTTAAAAAGGTTTTCATATATCCATCAGATATAAGTCAAGTCACATTAATGCCATTACTGTTTCCCATGATATGTAACAGTATAAACAGAATGGTACCACAAGCTCTTATTTTTAATTGAATTTCCAACCTTGTAATTCCAAATGAGTTTTTAATGTTGTGTAATTACAGGACCTTTTAATTCATGAGTAATCTTTTCCCTAATCAATGTTTAAATGACAGATAGTATTTACAGGTTAACTACACTCAAATAATACCCTTCATATAAAACATTACAAAATTAATAAAATTGCACCTCGAGAAGTATAAAATCTAGTTTACTTGCATTGAAAAATTGCATTAAAGGCATGCAATTGTACCTGTTTGGCTTGTTGTCTTTCCTTTTCTGTGACTTCCAACATATCACGTTTCTTCCACTGAGCAGCAACAGCTTGAAACACATCACCTCCACTCTTTAAGAGAGCACAAAGTTTCTTGTCCCCAGATAAGTGGGCCAATACCCGCAGCTCTAGCTGAGAGTAATCTGCAGCAAGGAATACTGCACCTGTATAAACCAGAAAATTATCATTAATATTACAATACTGAAATACATTCTTTAAATCGAGTCTAAGGCCTGTGAAAAATATCTCAGATATGATAAGAATTAGTTTGGCCTGGTTTATATACATAAAATATTTTACTTTTCTAAAATTATGACCAATCAGTATTGTAATTTTGAGTAAAAATATGTAATAATTTCAAAGATTATAATAACTCCATTTTTCTAATTATCTAATAAGTCCTAAGTCTCTGATATTATCTAGTAACAGGAATTAGAGTGTTCATGGTATATCTATACCTTCTTAAATATGATTACAGACACATTAATTGTACTGGAAGATTAACTATCATATGAAAGAAGGGGAGTTAGAAGAAATAAAATAGAATGAAATTAATGCAGCGAGGAATAACAAAAGTGAAGCAACCATGGATATTTTAACTGTGAGAATAACTTTAACAAAGATAAGTGGGTAAATAATTTACATTCAGGAAGAAAGATTAAAAGCTGAAACACAGAAATAAACAAAGCTAAGAGAGAGATCTTCTTATGGTATACTTTAAGAACAAACACAGTATATACAGTTTTGTTTTAATAAAAAATTAAATTTAATGAAAGTATCTTATCTTTATAAAGAGCATCAATAAAGAGGTGAAAAAACAATTATAAAAAGACAACTCTTTCACACACAAAAAATCAGGTTTTTAAAAGATGTTGGGGAATGTACATATAGAATTTATATATGCTTGTCCAAATGCAAGATGAATTTCATGTTAAGATTAAAAATACTTTTCTTAGTCTTAAAATGTGCACTAAAACCACCCAAATAAACTTTAAATATTTGTTTTCAGTCAAACTTTATCTGTTTTTCTCTCTATCCTAACTTTATACAAAGTTAGTCAATCTGAATAGAATGATATAAATTGGAGTATGGAACTACATTTGTTTATCCTAAATAGATTTAAACCCATAACAGTATACATATATTTATATTGAATTGTTATTATCACCTTCTGAAATCTTTGAACAATCACTCTTTGCATTATAAGTTGTAACTCACCTTGTAAATGTGCAGTACACATTACATTACGCACAAGGTGCTCGTGAGAATACCTCATAAAAAACTTTTATTATATTATTAATTATTTACTTCACCTAATCTTACCTTGATTTACATGAAAAGTTTCCTATTTTTACATTTTAGTTACTTTATAATAATAAATAAAGAATACACATAAAAAATAAGAAATAAAATACTTACCTAGGTTTTCTTTTTTTTAGCCATTGACTGCTAATGGCACTTAACCCTACTTTTGTATATATACGATAGTACTGCACTAAATAATTTTATATTTATTTAATAATGCATAAAAGAACACAGAATAATAATGTGCAAAAAAGCAGACAGTGTTGCACAGCTATCAATTTTTTTCTGGTTTTTTGACTATGCAACTATAGAGTCATTAAAACTTCATCTAATCTCATCAATGTGTATCCCATGAAAGTCAAGCTTGAACTGAAAGTATAATAGACAATTCTATTTACAGAAAATAATGTAGTATAATACATCATTTGACAGATGAAAACCTTGGCTTTCTATTTGTTATAAATAAAAAAGTAATGAATGTCAGAGAGAACTGTTGATAATTTCTGAAGGAGAGGATGTGAAAGTTGGAGGTGGCAAGAAGAGTGTGACTTTCTGTGTCATTGCTCAGTAACCAAAGATTGAAGGCTATGAACATTATGCTCTGCCTGAATGATGATAATATTATGTTGAGTAATTCACATTAAAATTCATATTTCTTGGAAGGATGAAAAATAAATTAGAGAGAGGGGATATCCAGAGATGATATGTCACAAATCTCACATCAGGAGAGATTAGATTCTTTTTATTTTGTCTCATAAAAGAATGAATTTAAAACTTATGTAATATTAAAATATGGGTTATTAGCTCTGTTTATATGCTACATTTATTGTGATCTTATGAAAAGAAAGTAGATTAATTAAATTTTGAACGTAACTACAACTATATGACATGTTCAGAAAGAGATGTTCATGGAGAGAGGATTAATTAATTTCAGAAAAATGTATCCTGATGAAACCACTCTTTTTTTTCTGTAGCTCGTGATATGATTATGAATATTTTATTGACTAAAAAGTAAAAAAAGATTCGACACTTTGTACACCATCAAGCCTAAATTGAGACTTAAATATATTCTGTGCAATATAATTCTCTATTTAGGCTTAATGGTCTACAAAGTGTAGAACCTAATATATATAATATACAACTCATAGTATGTTTGAGAATAATTTAAACTTTATATATCTAACCAATCATAGAAGTATTCAGCTTGATGTCAGGTTTGACTTTCTGAATAACAGTAAAAACTACCAAGACAGAAATGCTAGACAAGAAATCAACAACAATAAGGGTATAAAATAAAAAATGTGCAGTGAAAGAAAATATACTCCAAGAAAAAACGTTTAACTGCACCCAGGAAGAAGTGCAGAAAATGTACTAAATATTCTGATGAGAAACTTTCAAGTCTGTAAAACACTGTTTAATGTGTGCAAACATAAATTGGCAAGCTCTAAAAAGAATTAATTATTGGATGCAAAAACTGAGATTTGAAGAGGATTATTGATTATTGTGTGATACATATTTCATGATTGAAAAATAACAAGAAAAATTAAAAATCATTAAAATAGAAAAGTCAAAGTCAATTAAAAACTCAGTTGAAAAACAAACTCACTAAGAGGAAAAATAAATAAATAAAGAACTGGAAAGACATCTAGCTAAATTTTGTGGGTGAATGAGAAAGCCTGAAGTAACAGAGTAGTTAATGTAAAAACAGTTCTGAACAGTTTAGTTAGTTATAGCACATTTTGGAGTTTCTTTCTTAACCACTTATTTTTCATCGTACTTGAAAATATCTCACAGCATCCTCTACTTTTAAATGTACATATTACACTTATTATCAATAAAACATGATATACAATATTTTAAAATTTTGTTCTCAACAAAGACAACTATTCACTCAATTTTAAAACGTAAAATCTTTTGGAATTTTTAGTTTCTAATGAAGCATTTTCTCAGAAATTAATTTCAATTTTTTTCTCCATAAAATGATAAATTTTTAAAAAGAGTCACATATACATTAATTAAATATTATTTTTAAATACAATTTTTGTGAATTAACAGACAAGAATTACTTAAATTGAAAAAAAAATATTCACACAAACCTGTTCTTGGAACAAATGAAGACCTAAGATTGATAGTACATGTAGCTAATGTAGTTGAATTAATTGTCATAAGTGAAGTTTCTGATATTAACTCAAATTCCTTAGGAATATTCTGCAAATTAGGTTCATGCATGGTCACACGCCCAGTGGCTGTATATGTTTCACAAATCCCATATATACGGTGCATACCCAAACATGGATGAAATGACTTTTCTTTCAGCAAAGGAAAAACAACCTTAAAAAAACAAAGAACAATTCAAGTTTAGAAATATTATACCCACACTTAAGTCATATGCATTATTATCATTTCTCCAGTCTCTTCACTAACTGAAGATTTTACATTATAATTTGACTACAAATATAATAACAGAACATTTTATTCTTAGGGAGATTCCTACAAATGATGCTGTAATTATAATATGAGGATAAGTAATACAGAATGATAAAAATATACATTCATACCTTTTTCAAAGCTGAAGAAACCTTTCTCCAATTCAAAATAACTGCAGGCAATGGGTGAAAGTCCCTTAATTTTTCTAAGGCTTCTTTACTAGTGCTTAATTCTCTTGGTAGTATTGTACGCCTACCTCGTACACTTGTTCTCAAAGACAGGCAGTTTGTGTTAACTTTATTACCAGGATCTCCACCAGGAGGGAGCTTTAATTCTTTAAACAACACCTAAAACCAAAAGAAGACAAACAAGCATATTAATCAAAGGAATCTGAAAATCTCAGAACGTTTCTCTACCAAAATGTACAATATAATTAATGTTAACCTGAAGATGACCTAAGGAAATCAAAACACTGTTCTCTACTACATTTTGGTAAAAGTGTTAATATCCATACCAGCTATCCTGGGATACATTTTTCTTCAAGTGAGTTTCTCATCATCACAAAATACTACTGTCTGTTGTCTATCTGTGTAACTATTTCACAAGGTGTGAATGAATCTTCACCAAAATTGATATAAAGATGTGGGGGGTATATACAAATTTAACATTTAGTATTTTGCAATTTTCACGGGCACTTTTGCATTGTTTATTACTCTTTCAACCCCTAATGATGGATCTTCATCTAATTTGGCATGAAGTTTTGTTGAGCCCATAGAGACATACATGCAAATTTGCAGCTTCACATTTCATGTTTTGCAGTTTTTAGGAGTATTTTTGCCTTTTTACATCCTAAGATAACCTTTCTTTAATCATAAATTTACATAATTTCTATCCAGAGGATGAGAACTGCACCTAGAATTAAGTGGTATAACTATAACGTCTAAACTGGCATTTTATTTAAATTGTCAATCCGAAGAACTGAAAGGAAATTTGATATGTTTCTTTCTCATTGGCAGAGCTCCAATCATGGTTTGAAAATGAACTATTTAAATATCTTGTGTATATCATGTTAAACTAAAAACTTGCTATGGGAATATTCATTTGATATCACCTACAGACACTGTAGCTTTCCCAAAGTGCAAGAAGATGGAAAAATATTGTAAAACATTTTTTCTATTTCAATAACTAATACATACCACCAATACCTGTATGTAGTAGCTATACCTATGACAGGTGAAATAAAGTATTTTTTACATAGTATTTTCCAAGTCTCAATTACAGTCACATACTGCCATAACAACTACTGTCCTTGCTTAGGTCATGTTATTACAAAATAACAACTACTGTCCTTGCTTAGGTCATGTTATTACAAAATAACAACTAATGATTGAGTTACCTCATTTTAAATCATAGCTTAGGCATATTACTGTTACACTTACAGATCCCTAGATAATCCTTCATTTTGAAATGTATTCTGTATTTTTACTTCAAATGTAAGACTGAGCTAATAAGAAGGGCATGAAATAATGGAATTTCCATCACGTTTGACAGCATTCCTTCTCTAACAATTTCTCTATTTGCACAATTCAGAATTTATGGCATAAACATAGCCAATGAAATAATGATACAACTGGCATAAACACTATGATAAATATTAATAAAATTCTGTGGCTAATTAAAGTAACAATGAATTAGCCACATGACTAAGATACTTGTGACCGTAGCATAAACACAGAAAATGCGTAAAGAAAAGAAAATATCTTAACGTTATGCTGCAGTTAAGTTACTGAATTTGAAAAGTTGCTTTTCAGTCATACATGTATATGTTTCTGGTTTAATAATCAAAATATATCTGATATAATAGTAATATGCTAAATCTACTTTTCTCATAGGCATTAAACTAACCAGTTTGTATACAAATAAAGCAAAAATTATTCTCAAAGTTCAACAGAATCTTTTATCCTCCTCATAATGATACTTTACAACCATGAATTTGTAAATACAAATTATGTAACTATTTTTGGTTGTTTTTTTCATTTCTAAAAGATAGCACAGAAACCAAGAACTTTTTTTAACTTCAAACTTGAAATCCAAATAAATTTCAAAAAAAGTTTTTAAGCTCTTTCTATTACAATTTTTTATAAGACAGTGAGAATGGAAAATGCAAATTTTTTACTTAAATTTTCACTATTGGCTAAATTAACATAATCCATCAAATTAGTAAATATTTTTGTATGATAATTCAAAACCTAAATATTATTGTACAATATTACTAACTGTTCCTGCTTCTTAAGAAAATAATTTTAATTGACTAAGAATTAAACTCTAACACCATATTAACTCATTTTTCAATCTCAGATGTAAGGAGAAGCTGACAATGTTTAAGTTAACACAATATAAGATTCTACATCTCTTTATTCAGTAACAAATAAAATGACCCCCAGTGGGACAGCAGTAAGTCTTTGGATTTATAATGCTAAAATCAGGGATTCAGCAAATAGCTCAGTGTGGTTTTGCTATAATAAAAGCACATACAACCAAATAAAATAGCCTGCATATCTAACTTCTACCCACCCTAGCAACTTCCTGAGAAGAAGTTAGTGAAAACTGATGATGAGCCAAGCGATGTGCATACTCTTCTAATGACTGAAGTTGCTTCTGAAGGACAGTTTGATGACACTGACATTCTTCAGCGCTGAACCCAATTCCATTCTGTTCCATCTTGGCTAAGCTCAACAGTGATGGCATTTCAACTTCTGTTAAATAACAAAATGCTGATTAAAAGCTAATAATAATAATGAATAAACTAGCTCATTTTGCATTTACTTACAGTTCAATAAATTGTTGCTTCAAATATCAATTGCTTTTTCAAACTATAATGTTAATATTATCAGAACCAGACTTTACCCAAGTAATGATGAAGAAAGGCTTCCTTACCTTGAAAAGCTCTCAGCAGTTCTTTCTGCTTTAATTCTTCTCGCAACTTTTCCATGAGATGGAGTACAATAGCTGCTTCAGCACAGCTCCGAAGACGAGGTGACCCTCCATTAGAACTTGTGAGCCCAACACTTCCCACACCGAAAGTCCTTCCAACCACTAAAAGCAAAAATAATAATTCAGTTGTTTCTCTAGAAAATGAAACAAAATGAAGAGAGAAACCTGATTGTCTATAATATTAGACAAGCATATACTAATGATTAATACTCATGTTAACCTCCTTTATAAAATGATTTAATTTCTTAAAAACACAGTTAAGTTTTCACAAATGAAGATTTTCTTTTGATATATACATACTAAATGCTTTAAGTTAATAGAATACAAGATAAAAAATGTCGTGAAAGACAATGAGCCCAAAGACGACACATTAATGTAACAAATTAGTCAGTGAGCTCAAAGACGACACACATTAATGTAACAAATTAGTCAGTGAGCCCAAAGACAACACATTAATGTAACAAATTTATAAAATTTCAAGAATTCTGACAGTTTGTTACTAATTACTATAAATAATATTTTCTTCTATTATTTCAGTATAATCAATCCTAATTTTTCTGAACACAGAGAAGATGGAAAACTAACACTATCTACCCCCATAAAGGCTTTTTTACAGCTATTTGAACCAAACAATGAGAAGGACTGTCACTTTTCTAACACAGCAGCACCATGTCTCAAATCCTGAAACCTTTAATCCACAGCCTGACGTGCTAACCAACTAGACAACACCCCACCCAATAAAGAGTATTGCCAAAAAAGGCTTATGAAAAAAATCTTTAAGTAACAAAACAAGAAAATTTGTTTTCCATTACAAATAAATAAACATGTTACAGACAAATGAACCAAAAGTTATTTTTGATATGTTTAAAATGTATCCAAAAACATAATAACCATTGCAATATAAATCAAATGGAAATCTTAATTTTTGAGAGAACTAATTCCTTTATATTTTTCTCAGAAATTCTGAGACTTTCAGAAAACTAGAAATGTTTATCATCTCAGTGTGTGGCTTTGTTCACAATGACTAATCCATATTATAAAATTTGTTTAATTTATATATTTTTATTTCCATTCACATGGTCCATTATTTCCACCCAAAGATAAGTCTCCAGAACCTCAACTATAGTCACTAGCATCAGCTAAATGGATTCTCCTTATAATTATTCTATTTCTATCATACACACTTCATTATCAAGACCAGAGAAACAGTGAAATAAATTTAAGCATGCATTACCTTCAAGTAGTTTTGCTTCATTTGGAACCCTGTTAATTGCCATATTCAGTAGTGTCTTCTGTCGTGCACCAGGAT
This sequence comes from Tachypleus tridentatus, assembly GCF_004210375.1. NCBI lineage: Eukaryota > Metazoa > Arthropoda > Merostomata > Xiphosura > Limulidae > Tachypleus > Tachypleus tridentatus. The sequence continues at coordinate 33,628,343 of NC_134830.1, forward strand.
CCAGCAACCATTCAGCAACTTTGGGATCTTCCCAGTAAATGTGCTTTTTTGTCAAAATAGATACATCACAGCCATAATACAGGGCATGAAACTGTTGCTTAAGATCAAATGCTGACACATGTTTACTGTGACTTGTTTTAGAAAATTTTTCTAGTACTGACTGAATAGCCTGTAGTCGTTCTTCAACAGTTAGATTTGTGTCTACAGGTGGTGGTTTCAGGCTTTCTTCACAAAGTAAATCTGCTGTAGAAAGTTAGAGGAAATATGTAGTAATTTTCAAAAGTACAATCAATAATTTTCTCAGATATTTATAACATTGGACACTGTAGTATTTAAAGAATTACATATTTAAAGTGTAAATTATGTTACCACAGAATCTGAAAATTTAATAACCACATAAATAAAACTTGTTGGAATATACGTAAAATACTGGAAAAAAAATTAAAGCACAGTTACTAGCATACATTTGAAGTATTTGAAATTCATGAGCAACGTTAATTAATTAGCAACTTTTCAACTACTAATCTACATTCTGTGCATGGAAGTTAGGTTGTAAAACAAAATTTAGCTTTGTTATTTATATTTAAACTATTCTGTTGTGTTTCATGAAAACCACCTTTACTATGTTTGTGTTTTATACACAAATGTGAATGCAAATCTATATACTGATAACGTAAAGGTCAAACAATTAATCTAAGGGTTGAGCTCGAATTTATATACATCTTCACATAAACGGCTTCAACACTGAGGGTTCTCCACAAAATTTATGAAATTCTTTAATTTTGCATTTCTTCAATTTATCTTTACTATTTAATTATGTAGACAAAAAAGTGCTGAAAAACAAATGACAGTGATTATAAAAAAATTATTACTCTGATAAAGTTTGTTAATTTACTCCAAAACTTTTAAATTATTAACACTAAATTTACAGCCAATTTTGTGAACCCATTATTTTTGTTGAATTAGGATCTGCAAAGCTTTTGTGATTCAATTGTTTTGAAAGAAAGTATTCTATAAATCCTGTGTAAGAATTGTGCTAGCTTGAAAAATTTGTTATGTATCCATGAACTTCTGTTTGCAACCTTTTTCAAGTGTTTTGAAACAGACAAATGAAAAATTATTTAGTTTTCAATCAGGTTTCATTGTTTTCAACTAGCAGCATTTAAAGTCGCAAGTATGTGTATCTTTCTAATTAATAGTTATATTTCCCAAACACTGCAAGACATTTGACAGTTTTATCTAACGGTAGGTTTGCAGAAGTGCTAACAAAACTTGTTCAAAGTAAAAAAAATAATAATGAAGTTTCTAAATTGCTAATGAGAATACTAAAAATTTATCCCTCAAATTATACAGTTTTTTTTTACACAATATATAGTGTATGGACTTAATGTATTTATACAGTACAAATTACATTATTTATAATTTTACTACATCATAATACTTAACATTATAAAGCTTTACAAAATTTGATTTAAAAATACTATTCGGTGAGTTGTATATAATAAACTTGCCTGTCCATCTGTTTGTTGTCATAAGTTGTTGTGAGGAACTTACTATACCAGTTTTGATAAACTTTTGGAGGTGGACAACACAAACATTTATTTAAAATTTTAAGCAATCAAACAAACAGCTTGACTTTAGCAGCCTTTTTTCAATTGTACCATCTTAACACTATAAATGAAAGTTCAACAGAGTAAGGATTTCAGAAACAAAATACATAAGCCCAATGTCAAATGCAACAAACATAAAATGCTGCACAAAGCACAGGTACCTTTGCATCTGATGAATGGTTCGTGTGCTAAGGCTCAAAGTAACAGAAGAGGATAGCTCGTGTTCCCTCTTGTAACATTGTTTTACAAACACAGTATTACCATATTTGCCAGTTTATAAGATATTTTTTACTCTTACAACAGTGCTTGATTATATCCTTCACCTTATACACAGGTTGAAAGATAGAATTCCACTAAAAACTCTCCAATTAATATCATATTTAACCAAAAGTACATTGTTCCTTTTACTTATGTTTGCTTTTTAAAGTAAATGTATTGACATTGTGCCACCTACTGCATTACAATACCATACTTGTAATTGTATCATTTGTTTTGATTCTTCATAACTAGAAGTTATTTTTCTCACAAGATAGTTACAATTAATTAATAAGACATTTATTTTATTTTAAATGTATTGATCTCATCTGTTATAGTAAAATATTACTAACATTATATCTAAAAGGTTAGTTTCTGTTATAAATATTAATTTTGTAAACATGTTTTTATGGTAGAGTATCATGTCTTAATGTTTAGTTGTTTTTTTAATATAAAATGAGTTTAACTGTATTGAAAACTTTGTAAAATTATCTATTACATGTTTATGACTTAAGTTATTGTAAACTGAGCTATCTACAGCATTTGAAGAGCATAAAAAAATCACATTTGTGGTTGTACTGATTACCCCCGAGTTCAGGTTAGCACAGTTTAAAATTAACTTCTAAGAATATCTTTACAAAAGTAAAGTCCAAGACTCAGAAGTCATCCTATACACCAAACCTCAAAGATATACACTTAAATTCTCAACAAATCCAGGGTTGTCTTATACACAGGCAAATACGGTAACATGTATCTTTATTAGTCAATTAAAACAAATAATCTTTTAACAGCTATCACATATTTTGGATTGTTCTTAATACAAATGACTTTCACACTTTTCACACCTATTCCTATTTTTTGCCAATTTCTTAAGAGTAGAACTTACAATGACCAGACTTTCCTATAATGCAAGTCTTTAATCTTGCTTTTTTTTTTCTATTTTGATGAATTAGTTCTTTTCCCAACAGGGGCAACCTTTATATGATCTTCTTTTATTCTTAGTGAGGTCAAGATGAATCCATAAAACAAAAACATTTAGACCACAGGCTTCCAATATGCTATACTCACAGAAATCATAAAATAAGATATCATCTATAAGTCTTCCTTTTATGTGAATAATCCCTCAGCACTTTGTCAGTAGTATCCATTTCACCTTTCATGCCATTGCAATCTATCAGTAGCTTTATGGCTATTGATCTATTTCCAATTTTTGACTGTTCATGTATCATGGTACTTAACAATTCAATCACTTTTCCCTTAAGTATTATTCATGTTTGTAAATGGATATTAAGGTAGCAGTTAAACTATGAATACTATGAGAGGATCTTTTATTCTCAAGATTTTAGCTACAAGTCTTCTTCAGAAAGCTCTGACATCGTGGTCTCTTACAAGGCTATTTACACAAATTTTTCCCAGATTAAGTTTTTAGTCAGCAAAAGAATGGAAAAACAACATAGGAAACCAATGGAAGCTGCTTACATCTTACTAGAACTTACACACTATGGTGGGAGTCTAAAGGTGGATAGAAACAGATGCAAGACTATTGAAACAAGAGCAGAACACTGACTTGTCTGGTGGTGGTCAATAGACAGCAACAGTGGACCAATCAAGGTGTGGCAAGGCAAAGCAACCAGGAACTTAAACCAGGAAAATTTGTTAAAATACCTTTGTCAAGCACCAGAATGTTCTAACCTCCTGAGGAAGACTTGTAGTCAAAACACTGATAATAAAAGATCCTTTCATAGCATTCAGTCTCATTGCTATCTTAACATATACTTTTCCCATCTTCAAACAACATGAAATTAGGGAAACAAAAAATGTGAATTTAGTTAGAAACTCAGCATGATCTTCAGGGTTCAAAATTTTCTATTTAAAGCCGGACATGTCCGTTAAAAAATCAAGTTTGACTGGCACTTTCCAATCTATCCCGGGACATCGTGACCGGTGGTCATATTCCTAACATTGTCCCCTCAAAAATAAGTGAGACAAAAGCTGTGTATACACAGCCCAAAAATTTTGCTTAAAAATATATTCTATAATGAGTGGAAAATAACTTGCAAAATTTAAGATTTAAGACAAAAAAAAGCAAATTTTAAAACACAGTCGTGAACGCTCACAAAATGCACGTTTTAGGTCGCCTTTTCCGTGCCGTCCCACATAGTCACGTGACTGCCAAACATTCACGACAATCTAACCATGGTATCTGATAGTAAAAAAACGGGAAAGTCTCATGATCTATTTCAGTTTGGCTTCACAAGCAAGGCTAATGAGTCAGAAGACAATACTATGGAACCCCAAGTGAAAAAAACCAAGCTTTTTGACCCAAGCCCAAGTGTTAAAGCGAAAACTGTTACTGCCAGTACTGGCGCTAAGCCTACTCGTCGTTTCCAGGACGAATGGAATAGAGGCCGACCATGGCTGGAGTACAACAACGCTACCAGACTGATGTTTTGCTCAATATGTGGAAGGCAGAAGAACACCTTCATAACAGGATCTTCCAATCTGAGAGCAAGTGTTGTTAAGGAGCATGAAAACAGTCATGCCCACAGTCTAAGTTGTCAAGCTAATACAGCAAAAGAAACACCTAATTTAACTCCCATGATGAAAGAATTGAACAAACTTAACCAAACTGAGAAAGATCGTTTGCTTGTGCTGTTCAGGACTGACCTTTATATGGCTTTGAATGCCAAACCATTCAGCAATTTTCAAGAGCTTCTGTTGCTGCAGGAGCACAACTTTGGTATGAACTTAACAGAACATTATGCCAATGGCAAATAAGCAGTTATCTTTACGAAGTATATTGCAGAAACAATTAGAATTAATGCCAGATCTAGTCTGCACACCTCATTATTCTTTGGCATTATGACTGACGGCTCAACAGACACTGCCAACATTGAGCAGGAGATAGTCTATGTAAGATACTTGGACAGCGACTGTTACCCAGTAACCCACTTGCTGTGTCTGCAGTCAGTTGAGAAGGCTGATTCTGAACACTTGCTACAGGCACTTAGTTCAGGCAAAGGTTTCTTAATTACCTGGGATGAGAATTTTCTGGATTTATCCTGAATTCCTAATTACGAAAAATTAAAATGGACAATATTTCATGTACATTTGTGTTTTAATTCAGGTTTACATAGTCATTCCATTATTAATATACATCAGTGAAAACTCAAGCATTTTTCAATTGATTTAAACCAAGAAGAACCATGTATTTACCACTGACAGAATTGGAGCTTAACCTAACACAACTAGTGTAATAGATAATGGCTTGAATCAATTGTATGCCTGACAGCTGATGGGGCAGCTGTCAATTTTGGCACAAATAATGGACTTGTCAACAGATTGAAGGTGCAAAAACCTTATTTGATAGGGATCCACTGTGTTAGTCACAGATTGGAACTTGCAATTAAGAAGACCATCAAGGACATCCCTTACCTTGATAGTATCCAAACCTTTTAAGAAAACCTATGGAAGTTTTATGACAATTTGCTACAGAACTGGGCTGGCCTCAAAGCTGGTAAAGTCAACAAAAGGGACAGGAACCCAGTGGGTGGGCTACAAAGAGTGCACTCTGGGTCAGTTTCTCATAACTGGCCAGCTTTAGCGGAGGATTTGTATCAAGTAAAGATGCATGACAAAGGGGAACGTGGACAGAAAGCTGTAGGATTATACAGTACTTTGACAAGCCTTAAATTCATCCTGTACATGGACATACTCTTGGTAGTTCTGCCTGTTTTAACATCTCTTAGTCTCAAAATGCAAGAAAATTCTGCTACTGTGAACATTGTTTCTGACAAACTCCCTGTTTGCAAAGAGAAGCTGGGCAATCTGAATCATGTTGAGATCCCAGAAAATTGTTAAAGAGCTCACAACATGTGAACAAACTGGCAAGTGGTTACTTAGAGGAAAGGTGATTGCAATTAGTGGTCAGACAAGGGCTAGAGGCTCAAAAAGTGCCACAAAAGAGACAGTTGCTCAATCCATGGCTGAAGAAACTGCCATCTTCATAGGTAAAATTGTCACATATCTGAATGAGAAATTTGAAGAATTTGATAAGGATTTTATTGGTGCCTTTCAAATTTTTGAACCAAGCAACTGGCCTAAAAGCAAGGAAGCATTGTCATCTTATGGCCATAATGAACTCCAGACACTATTGGACCACTTTAGTGCTCTGCTAGAAGTTAAGGGTTTCAACATTGCAGCTGATATTTGCCAAGCTGACTTACACGAGACACTGCTCAAAGCCACAAGACTTGCCAAATCAGATGAGTCCCTGGCTAGTAGTGCAAGTGGATTGTGGGCCCACATGTTAAGTCAAATTACTGTTTAGGACGGTAAACCTTTCCCTGGATCAACAGTGTTGACCTTGGTATGCAGGTGATTTCCGTGTCATCTGCTGAACCAGAACGTGGCTTTTCCCAGATGGCAGTTATTAAGGATGACTGGCAGTCTAAACTAATAAATGATTCTCTTAATGACTTGATGACAATAAAATTAGCTAAGAATAAGACCTGTGTTCTTGCAAGCACAGAATTACTGTGCAAGTCTGTAGAATCCTGAAGAAAGGACAGTAAAAAAAAACAGACGATTTGCGAGTCCACATGGAACTCACACACATAGAGACAATAGAGATACTTGGTCTACATCAGCTGATGTCTCAGTGCTGGATGAATAAATCTACGAATTTGATTAATGTGTCATTTTTCATGGACACAAGGCTTGTTGCCACTTGCTTTGAAATAATGTTTCAGTGCCATAAATAAAATGATTCTGGTTTATATAATAATTGTCTGTACTTGATTTCTTGTTTTTGGTAATGTCCGGTGACACTTTTGAGGTGTCCTGCTAAAATTTCAAATGTCTGGCAAGTTTCACTGTCCAGCAGAACATATGTCCTGCTGAAAATTTAGAATATTTCTATCCCTGATCTTTTATGGAAATCATTTCATATGACAGTTCAAATCAATCTGTTTTTACTCTACCAAGTATTATTAATTCCATGCATGTAATTTCTTGGCTAAATTCATACTCATAGAGAAATGAATGTTATATTGTGTTTCAATGTTTTCTAACCCTTGGGTCATGACCAGCAAAACCCTCTTTCTTTGCTTTGATCTGTTGGCTCTCCTGTATTTTCTTATGTAAAATGGCATATTATACACATAGAATGTGTCACTATATCAACAAGTCCTAATCTTAATGCCACGTTTGAGTGGAAGATATCTGAGAAGGTACGTGTCATGTGATGCCACCAGTTAATCATCAACGGTCACACTTTCTGAGTCTGCACCCATTCGTTTAAAATGCTTTCCATAGACTCAAGTTTTTCTTTGTTTATATTTCTCTTCATGTTTTAGCATTATCACATCAAAGGCATCTTGCAACTTAATGAAATCTGTTATATATTATTAGTGGAAAAAAGAATTAATATATCACAAACCCAATTCCAGAGCTATTCCAGTGCTTTGTTCTTTGATATCTAAACACCAACTATTACCATCACACTAAAAGAAAAAAAATGCAGTTCATACGATCTCAAATGTTTAATTCTTTAATTTAAAACAGTTTTTCCTTCCTTATTTGTTCATTTTAGTATTTCCACCATAAATTTCTTCTTCATAAACAGAATAAATGTAGAAAATGCCTGGAGATATTTCTTCAAGCCTATATAGTTGGACCTGGTTCTTTTTCTTTCTTTTCTTTTTGTTTGTGAGTGTGTGTGCAAAAATTTGCAGAAAATCTTTAACCTTCTCCCAACTGGCTGTTATTTGGGTGATGTAAACCAATGAATGTTTTTATTGTTTTGACAAAAGACTTCCAGTTCTTCATCAGTAGCACCATGACTTTCATGATTAGTTTCAATGTCATCTAAACTAATAATATTAGCATTTTCATCAATAGATAATCTTTTTTCACTTTCATAACATTATACCACAGAGCAATCACTACTAGTTCATAATCACCTTTATAACTGCCAACGAAACTTTTAAGCTACTGCACTTTTGTCTTCTGGAACTCATGTTTCAGTAGCAAAACGTTAATGAATGTTACACTTGAAGTGACAGCTTTTCATACATGTGAAAAATGACTTATGATGTAATAAAGTGACTCAATATTATGTAATAGGGTAATATATATATATATATTACACCATATACGGTAATTTTATGTTTTTACCTGTTACATGACTCAGTGTAAAAAAAATGATCAAAGCACAATGCGAGAGATAACTTTTATCATGTAAAATGCATATGTTTCATAAGGACCCTAACAACTACTGGAGTTAATTACAATATTAATATAATTTTTGTTTACAAAAAAACAACTACAGTTTACATCTTATTATAGACCTTGCAAAGAATAAAGTAATAGATGCACAAGGATTTTGGTAAATAGATGTTTTAAAAAGTTTTTAAAATCTGATTACATAATGTTTAGGGACAACAAGAGACCATTTAAACCAAACTAAAGCTATTAAAAATATTCTTATGCTAGGCCTTATCAATCATATATCTATCAAGCTTTCTTTTAAACTCACTCAAATTTACTGCCTCCACAACATCTGAAGGTAACCCACTCCATAGACCAACCACCCTATTTGAAAAATAAAATTGTCTTTGCTGAAGATGGCTTCTACCCTTGTCCAAGACAATATCTGTGTCCCCTAGTTCTATAATTCTCACTGTTAGTGTGAAAAATGTTGATGTATCAACATTATCAATTCCTTTTACAATCATAACATTTCAATCAGATCCACTCTAATTCTTCTTTTTTCAAGATAAACAATTTTAAGGATCTTAATTTCTTCTCATGTGACAATCCCTACATCCTGGGTACCATTCTAATAACCTCCCTCTAAACCCTTTCCAACAATTCGATGTCTTTCCTAAGGTAAGGAAACCAAGACTGAACACAAGAATCCATATGTAACATAAACAATAACCTACACAATGAAATTATAACCTTTTAGACATGTATTCAATATTTCTGTAGATAAAACCTAAAATCCCACTTGATCTACCACTAACAAAGAGCACAATGCTTGGATGGCTTAAGAGACTGATCAATCATTACACCAAGATCCTTCAAAAATTCTGTGCTTAATTGTTATGAAATTACTGCTTTAAAGCATACGTCACACAGATCATTTTTCAAATTTCAAAGTGCTTCAGCCTTTCAGTCTATTTTGAATCAGACAAATATATGTCTTTGTAATCTTAAATACTGATTTACACATTATTCACTTGAACTTTATACATTGTAATATCCATCAGTTCACATCAAGTTTTTATTGAACCACAAAAGTTCACAGAATATTGCTTCTAGTGAATATAAGGTGTGATTTTTTGTACTTAAATTATTTTTACAACATTTTTTAATTAAGATTCTTTTTTTTCTACAGCCCATGTATTGTTGTTTTGGGGTTTTTTTTACCTCAATATATTTCATGCAAGTGTAATTTCACAGATCAATGCTTAGCTGAACCCAAGATTTTTCTTCCCCATAAAATTATGTTTCACTGCAATGGACAAAAACTAAAAGTCTACATGGATCAACTTTTAGTCACTGTAACATTACAATAAAATAAAAAAGATGGGTTTAATTTCAGAAACATTCTACCAACTTACATGCATCTATCTTGGAAACTAATGATATATAATAAACATCTTTCTTTTCCCAGCACACTGCCACACCAACCACACAACTGTCACTACCATCAATCTTCAGTTCACTTGAATTCGTATTAGCTGACAACCTGTTGGCTAGTATTATAATATGTTAGTGACATGTTACTCAGATATGAAAGATATTTTTAAAGACTCAGATGAAATTAAAGATCATGAACAAAAATTAAAAATACATTTAAAAATCAACATATTTTTCAAATGCTGTGTGATATGCATATGTATTTACATACACTAAAACAGATATACCCCACCTTCTCATTACTACAAGACACACTGTTGATTCACTGACCTCTGTCACTAAACTGCAAGCAGTTCTCGTAGCACATGCACAAATTCACTCAAACACATTAAAATAGCTTGTGAAAGTAATATCACAGATGTTAGTTTACAGCAAAATATTTCATTTAGAAATCTGTAATAATGTCTTGTCTTAAAAGGCTTGCTACCATGAGCCACTTGAAATAACTGCTAGATATGTGTTGGAGACTCCTGCACTAAAATGTGAAATATATAGCAACAATTTACTAAGCAAAGTGCCATGAAAAATAAATACAAATTATAACTCCTAACAAAGCATCCTTTACATAGGAACAAATACAACTAAAGTTTTAACTATTAAATGATTTTTAAATGAAAGAAAAAAACATGGCAAACCTAACATCATGAGTGTGGTTGAATTACCTTACTACATTACAGTGATAACACAGACTATTATCATGCTACGTTACAAACTATTACAGACTGTTATCATGTTTGGCATTCAACTATCATGCTACATTATGAACTATTACAGATTATTATCATGATAGGGGTTGAATTACCATACTACATTACAGTGCTATCACAGACTATTATCATGGTTGGTGTTGAATTATCATGCTACATTACAAACTATTACAGACTATTATCATGAATGAGATTGAATTATTATGGTATAATAAAGTACTATTACAGACTATTATTGGGAGTGGGGTTGAATTATCATGCTACATTACAGTATTATTATAGACACCCCAATTTCCACACTAATACTACTGACAAGTTAGAGAGAATAATATATTTAATTGTATTTGTCATAAAACATCAGTATTAGGCTTATTATATATTTTTAGAGTGCATTCTTTATTCAGTCTCTTAAGATTTTTCACATCACATGCAAACAAAATATAATTGAAATACCATTATACACTTTTTTTTTTTTTTTTGAAAAACGAGAAATTAAGCATATTCAAGGGGAGTTTGAAAGTGAAAAATGTAAAGTTATATTTACAGCCACAACAAGCAGACCTCAAACTTGGATTTTACCTTCATTTACATCAGATCCAATCCCATGAGGCTGTGCATCTGTTTCCTTCTGACAAGCCACACTGAACGAGAATGTTGTTTTGGTACTCCATTCTTTAATAAAAGTGTAGAAAAGGCGTTGGTGTGCTGCTACATCAATAATTGTGAAAGGATCATCTGGACATTGTGTTGCCAATTTCACTGGAGGTAGATGCACTGTTCTTTCACTGTGGAGTACATCAAAATCTGGCAAGGTTTTTGGTTTATGCAGCTGATGACTATTGACTTTAATGGGTGTAGCCATTCCAGACCTTCTATTACATATATATGCAACCTTTGGACTAGCACACATAGTTGAAGGTGTTAACTGTGCAGTTTGTTGTCGTGCAAAGCTAGAAACTTTAGGGGGAGTGGGAGAGATGCAGTCACTGGAAAGACTTTCACAGCAGCCTGAACTGTCTGCTTTTTCTTGTTTTCTTTTTTCACCAGTTTTGACTCCTGAGGTATTTTGTTGAGAACAGTTATTAATCAAACAGTTATCAGGAATTTCAATTGTCTTTGTTCTCTGGCTTTTGTTGACTTTCTGTTCAAGTGAATAAGATTCATTTTCTTCTTTAGTTTTTCCTGGAGTTGATGATAAGGAAAAACAGCTTTCCCATCCAGAAAATTTTTCTATAGCTGCAACTAGACCAGGACTAACTACAAACTTGGAGTTATAACTTTCTTGTTCCATTTTATTTGGATTATAACTAACGTTTGTAATTGGACTGATTTCACCAACTTTTTCTTCTGTATAAGGAGAGTTAAATGGTGAAACATTTGAACTCATATTTATAGCCACATCAAAGAGATCTTGAATACTGGAATTTAGTTCTAAGGATGAAGGTGGAAGTATATGCATATTCATATCACTCTGAGATTTCTTAACTTCTTCAAACTTTACACTCTTGGAATCAATGGTACTTACTTTTTTAACATTCAGAGTGGTTTTATGCAGCTGTATCATAGTATCTCTACACTGAGGACTTGATTTGGTCTCTGAGAAACCTGTAACAGTATTTTCATTAGTAACAGGCATGGTTAACAGATGATGGACACCTGTTCCAGTTACAAAGTGAATCCTTGAAGAGGCTTCCTGGGAATAATCATAATCAACTGGATAGAGGTGTATGCTGGTCTCTTGAGGAAGAAATTCTGTTGTGAAATGATCAGATTTCTTTGAAGTGCAATGAGGTTCAGAAATTTTCTTGTGTTGAAGATATGTGATGCTGGTGGGTTGAATAGCCGAGGTACTTCTGTCAGATAAACCTGTAGCTGCTGAATGTTCTTTTGAACAGTTTCTCCTTTGAACAGAAATGATTGTATTATCTTTAACATCTTGATGGATGTTAGCATTGCATTTGTTATCAGTTGTTGCAAAATTATTGCCTTTTTTGTCTGCTTCCTCATCACATTCTGAAGTATTTTTTAACTTAAGGTGCTCTGTGACCATGTTTATTTCAGTGGATAGTCTTTCTTCATTTATTACAAAATTTTCATCATGAAATTTTTGTGGTTCTATAAAAAATGAGTTTTCAAATAATTCCTCACTTTCTGGAATAAGACATACATTATCTCCCTGACTGAAAGATTCACTGTGATCAAAAGTCTTGATCCTAGGATTCAGAGCTTCAGATTCAGCTGCTGCAGGATCTTGGGATTTTTTCTCTCTACTTCTATTATTATCGACCTGAATGGCAGAACTATTGTGACATATTTTACCATCTAACAATGCTGCTGTCTGAGTGTCTAATATGCAACTTTCGTTAAACATATAACTGTTAACTAACTGTTTCGCCTTCTTTTGAGGACTAAATTTCACTGGCTGATGTATTTGAGTCTTGTTATTCCATTTTTCTGGTGCACAGTTTCCCACTTTGTTATCAATGCAGTCTAATAGTTTAGTAAAACCATCAATGCTCAGCTGAATACATTCTCCTGGTGTCGGTCCACACTCCCCGACTCCTTCCCTAGAGTCTTCAAAAGACTCTATTATTGACACATGGTCAATACCCAATGAATCTTCTATCTGCTTTAGGTTTACATCCGACTTTTTCTCGTACTCATATGAAGTGCATTTCCTTGAACTTCTTCTCCTCGTGTTTTTAAAGCTACTCTTTTTCTTCCTCTGAGAGACTTTAGTTTTATAACTGCTTGTGTTCAATAATCTATGTCCAGTTTCTGTGTCCTGTTTTAATAACATGTTTTCTTTTTCCTCACCTAATTTAACATTGTTACTTCCTATAGCACAGGCATCTTTTGGTGATATATATAAAACTCTGCTTTTTAATTTTACCATAGAGTCTTTAGAGTTTTCCTGCATACATTTTACAGCACCAGAAGAAACTAGACTTGCTCTGTTTACTTCTTTATTATTGTCAACTGACAAAATTCCACTTTGGACTTTCTTTTCATTCACAGATATGTCTCTTGCTACAGACTGTTCACTTGTACTTCCAGAGAGATCTATACACATGCTATCATCATTAGAATTTTGTATTTGTTCAACAGATCCAGCCAATGTACTATCTGAATTAGTAATATTGTGAATATATCCAGTTGATGTACTACCTAAACAGTATTCAGAAGATACAGCTAGTACATTTTTGGAATGTGTAGTTTGTTCAATTGGTTCAGCTAATAAATAACTATGACTGGAAGTGCTACGTTGAAAATGTTCAAAGGATACATGTTTGGGATCAGATTTAGTGTGTTTAGAAGGCAAAGTTAATATATTAGAAGGATTAGGTTTCACATTCTTAACATGTTTATTTGAGACATAATTTGGAGTAGTCCTACTGAGCTTAACAGATTCATTTAACATATGACTAGAATTATAGCATGTGTGTTCAGAAAGTACATCTGTTATATTAGTGAAATTCTCCTGAGTTTGTTTAGAAGATTCAGATAATATATTAGTGAGGTTCTGCTGAATTTGTTTAGAAGGTTTGGTTAATATATTAGTGGGATTCTGTTTAGTTTGTTTGGAAGGTCCAGTTAAGATATTAGTGGATATCTGTTGAATTTGTTTAGAAAACTCAGTTAATATATTAGGGGTTTTTTGTAGACTTTGTTTAAAAGGTTCATTTAATATAATAGTGGGGTTTTGCTGAGTTTGCTTAGAAAGTTCAGCTACTGTATTGATGTGGTTCTGTTGAATTTGTTTAGAAGGTTCAGTTAATATATTAGTGGGTTTTTGCTGAGTTTGTTTAGAAGTCTCAGTTAATATATCACTGGGTTTTTGTTGAGAAGGTTCAGTTAATATAATAGAAAGGTTCTGTTGAGTTTGCTTAGAAGATTCAGTGATTGTACAAGTGAAGTTCTGCTGAGTTTGTTTAGAAGGTTCAGTTATTATATTAGTAGTTTGTTTAGAAGGTTCATATGGCATATTAGTCGTATTTGATTGACTGTGTTTAGAGGATGCAGTTAAATTATTAGTGGAATTATGGTCAATGAGTTTAAAATGTGCATCTGGTAAGCAGCTGGGATTAACTTCAGTGAGCTCAGATACCCCAGTTTGTTGGCCAACAAGAACAGATTCAGTGCATTTTGCAGATATAGACAATGTATAAATACTGGTATCAAGACTATACTTTTCAGCAGATTTAGCTGACTGACTAGTATGTTTAATAATTTCTGCAGCTTGAAATGGCATGCTAGTGGGATTTAAATTTACATTACTATCAGATTCTTCTGATGACTTATTAACGTTAATGTGTTGAGAAATTTTATCCGACTGTTTAGGCAGTTTTTTGTCAACTATCTCTATTCCTAAGTCTTTCTGTAACACAAAGTGAGCTTCCTTAATTATAAGCTCTGCTGCTTCCTTCTCTGTGAGCCCCTTCTTCCCTGTTATCCAAACAGCCCGAACTTCCTTCCTTTGTTGTGCCTGATGCTCCATTTCATCATCCCCTTGCTTTGCACTTCAGAAGAACAAATATCATGAAATGGAATATCAAAAATTCACACAGTAAAAATTCATTTTTCAACTACAAATTTAAGATAATAGTACTGGTTATTAAACAAATCCATCAACTATAATCTGTCAGATGAATGGAAAATAGCTCTTTAAATCTTTTTATTAGCATGCAAAATAACCAATAAGAGGAAATAACAATTTATCTAAATATACCCTTAAATTACTAAATGCACGTTTTTCCTACTACCTTTAATTATGAGATATTTCATTGGCCTTTAATGAAAGTGTGAACTTAAGACAATTAGAGCATTGACTGTAAAGAGATATAAAATTTAATTACAATAAATAACATACAATAGATAATTTTTGTTCAAAGTGATTTCTTATGAAGTTGCACTTAGTTGAGTATGAAGCTATTCCCACCTCTGAAAAGGAGTGGAAGTCCTCAGCAACTGTTCAATCTTATGTGGATCAGCAACAGCCAATGCTGCAATAGTTTCATATCCACCATTATACAAAGCTCTAGCTCGCTGGGCATTTAAGCTAGTCAGGCGAACCAAGTCACACAGTTCTCGCTGAATGCCAAAATGTAAGCGGTTGTGAAACTGAGAAATTAAAAGCTCTAGATTGTGCCAGCCAAGTCTATTACAAAACACAGTCACCATACCTGAAAAATTAAGGATAACACTTTTAACAAGCTTCTTTTGAACCTAGTCATAAATATCTAAGCATAAGAGAGATTTCTTTAGTACAAATTAATTTATATATACATAATAAAATTACACACAAATTTATGCTGATAAACTGCTGTTGTTTTTCCCCATAACAATGTTAATAAAGCACAAACTTTTCCAATATTTGAAATGTACCAACCAATGGAGCATAAGGTACTATATTTATCTATGGTAACAAATCAATTAGCAAAATGTTGGTTTAAAAAAAATGTTTCAATCTAGCAAACTGTTAGAATTACAATTCAATATATATATATGTACCACAAGTTTCAATGTACTGCCATTCAAGTTCACTAAATTCTTTAATACATTTATTTTTTACATCTGATTAAAGTTAATACTACAGGGTGTTCAGGAAGTCACTGTGCAGTTTTGTAATCATATGTCTATTCAGTCTATTTCAAGCCAGCAACTGATAGCAGTGTTTAGAAACAAAATAAGAAGGATCCAAGTCTGTATTGATGCCAATGGGGATGACTTTCAACATTGTTTATAATTGTCATTCATATTTACCTCCTGTATTCTATATTGAAACACGTCTGTTAATAAATATACAAGTGCACAGTGACTTTCCAAACACCCTGTAGATGAACATCCATACACCACACGAAAAACACTTTTTTACTTCCATATATATATATATATATATATAGAAAATTCTATGATACTGACAACTGAACAAAAGAAATTTCATAAAACATCAACTCTATTACTTATTTTTTCATGTTTGAATAGTGAAATTAAAAGGAATATTTACTTATAGTTCATTTAATGTGTTTTTTTTATGAAACCTCATTTACCTTAAAACCAACTATATTATAAACTGTATGAAGCTTCTTTTATAATTTTATACCATGTATAAACACAATATTATTCAAATACAAAACAAGTGATTAGTCTACTTTCAGTTTCAAAACTATTATTTATTAAAAAGTAATAATTTAATTAAATCAGTTGCAAGGTTTAGACATCACAATCTGTTTTCGCTGTTTAAAAAAAAATTGCATTAATATACGGCATAAACTGAATTCTATTCATACAAGCTAGAAAGGCTTAATTAAGAAATCAAGTACCCAACTCTTTCTAGAACTTTGTACAATTATCCTGGTCTGCTGTGATCATACAATAACTCCAACCAAAAGTGCTGAACTTTACAGTTAATAACAGTCTTCATTTCAATAATAGAAAAATTAGAAGTAAGTTATCTTAAAAGTCAATCCATAAAAATTCTGAAAAGTTTACCAGCAAATGTTGCAGCACCCTGCTGGAGACTCTGCAGTACTCCCTTGGGACAGTCATACTTTCGAGAAACCTGTGACAATGGAACTTCTTGGACAAGTTCATTTAAAGCTAAAGCTGCATAAAATCTCTTGTGGGTTAACAAACTCTTAGCTTGTCTTGCAACACTGCTCTTAATCTGACCTCTGACAGCTCTTGCTAGAAATCGTTCTTCAACTCCCACAAGTTCTCCAACACGATGCATATCTTCTGAAAGATTCTCCCACATTGACAAAAAGTGAAACCAATCAATATTGTCCATTTGCTCTGCTAAGTAAGGTGGTGTTACCTACAAAGTTCATTTGATGAAAGCAAAGCTCTGTGGCAAATAGTAGACTGAGAGATCTCGTAATAGTATTTCATATGAACAGGTTAACTACTTCTTATAAGAAAGAAGTTTTAATTTGTAAAATATATAAGCTTAGACTTCAATGTAATCAGAAGTTGCTATAAAATCCATTTCATAAATAAAAAATGATATTCAATAAGCATATGATCCAAAGCTAATCACACGGTTGTGAGGAAAATATATAAGTACTATACTTGATAAACTTGTAATTATACAGCTTCTGCAAAAAATTCTAAATAAGCTAGAAAGTACTTTTACATGAAAATTTCTGATCTAATAAATTGATTAGAAGCATTCACAGAAAGTTTCTTTCACACAAGTTTAACTAGCTTGCACTTCATTATCAAATCATTCATATTTACAATGAATTGAACAAAAACAATAAACACTTAAGATAACAGCAAAAAAAGTATCTGATGGTATAGTATTAAATTACGTGTTTCTGTCACACAAGAAAGTGTTCATGTTTTGTCACCACTCATAAAAATGTTTCATTCAGCTAGACATTAAATGTCAATAATGAAAACTGTAACATATAAACAAAGAAAACTCACACATCAAATTGACAGATGAACAAACTGTGGAAGTTATAATTTTCTTACACTAAAAATATATTTCGAATAGATATTTCCCTCCACTCACAAGTTTAGCTATATTCATTCAGTGCTGCCCTCTATATGCAAACGTTTTCTTTATGCATGTCACAATCCTTCCATTCACTCTCCCCTCATTGGAATCAAATGGTTCTAACATGTCTTTCATACAAACCATCGTGCATTGCCTCTCCATCAACAGAAGAATGACATATATGACACGATTTTTGCTATATGCCTCTACCAAACTAACACTTTGAGATTTGGCAGAAGTAAGCACCTGAGTAAAGTGGGAAGTGTGAATGAAGGGAAATACCTATTGGAAATATATTTTCCATACAGGAAAGTTATAACTGATGATATGGTACTTCCCTCTTCTCACAAGATTACCTAGAATCCCACACTAATGAGTTGGTAGGACATGTGCAAGGGAATGACAGAAGTACTCCCCAAAAGCATCCAAAGGATATCCATGGAAATGAGAGTCAGATCCAAAGACCAAATAAGGGGAACCACCACTTCTGAACCAGATATACTCTTTGCCAAAAATGAAATATGTAGGCAATAAGGGTAAAAAGGAGAGGAGCATTTCCAAGTGGGAAAGAACTCTAGCAGAATAGTGATCCTAACCATGAAATGCATATGTAACTCAACTTCACAAAGTACAAAAGCAGGTTAAACAATGGATATGTCCCTTAGCTGTAGAACCCACTGACTCCTGAGCATGACATGTGTTAAATATGATCTAGGGACCTGACACCTGATATCAAAAGAATGTATATATAATATAAATCAACTTCCCAAACAGTAAAACTGATTAGAACTATCCAAAAAGCAATAACACTCTTGGAATAAGGTACAATGAATGATAGCAAAAAGAACAGAACTGAAACAATCCTCATTACCTCCACTGTGACCCACAATACAGAAGGAGTATGACTGAGGAAGGAATAAAGACCACTATAAATTATTTTGGTTTATTCTTCTGTAAATCTAAAACCCAGCCATAGGGTACCCACATCCCCATGGAGGTAGGATGAGGGTTTCCAATAGACACGATGAACTGCATTTTGAGGTCTCCCTTCTTAGTGAGTGAAGAGCATATTGGAGGATAACACATCACCTACACTCACAGAACACCACTACCCTACTTTGTACTGAATGAAGCCCATTCAGGAGGGTGTCTCCATAGTCAACCACCCCAACAGCTTGGAACTGGAAAGTGGTAAGAACTCCCATACTCTACTAGAAGAAAGGGAGGTGAGAATGCAGTGGAGAGTCTGGAGAAATGTTATCATCTGAGACAGTGCATTCATGATGTTATAAAATCATATAGGTTCAAGAAGTCTTAAAAGACATGAAACAGGAATCTATAATCTGAATGCTTTTAAAAGGTCCACATTTTAAAAGCACTTGGGTTATAGGGTTATTGTTTCATTACCACCAGAGACAGTGCAATAGGTGACCACAACAACCTATTTTGAAAAGCAGACCATACTGATTTATTCAATACAAGGCATGACAGGAATGGGCAGATATTCCCTTCTGCTTTACCCAAGTAGTCCAAGGATGGTACAGTCCACAAAGAGCAAGTTTAAGAAGTAATTACATTGTGAAGTTATTCACCTGCAAGCAATCTTGTGGAACACCTCATCACAACAGTGAGTATTGCAAAGCCACAGATGACAAAGTGAAAGTCAACATGACTGTACAGTATGGATTTCAAGTTGAAGAATACATGGTCAGACACCATTCGCCACAGGGCAGGATGCATATAATCAGGTATGAAGCAAGGGTCTGTGAGAGGAAAAGTATGAATATAAACTTATCCAATCAAAGTGGCACAGAAACCTGAAGAATAACTAAGACAAAAACACAACAAAGAAAAAAAAAACAATATGTTGTAAATAATGGGAAACAAATATGTTAGGTCTAGTCCACATGCCCAACTGTTGGACTTCCTCCATTGTCCAATGAAGATGAAATGTGAGGGAAAAGAGAGAAGTCATTTCTAACGTGAAGACACACAAATAACTTCTGGGAGAAAACAGACAATGAGGAATCAGCCAATCAAATCAAAAGACAAACCCAAATGGAAAGGGTAGAAAGGAAAAGATCTTGAAAATAGAAGATTGACAAAGGATAAAGAAATGGGAACAAAAACCATAGAAGGAAGCCATGTGGCAAATATAGCAATGAAGAATACAGACTTTATGCAGACTGAGATGAAAAATAGAAGGACAACAGGCAGAAAGGAGGATGTACTCTTCCTAGCTGCTCAGGTCTTTGGGAGGAAGAAACAATCCAGATAAAGAAGAATGTCGATAGGTTTTAGAGAGAACATATGAACATCAATGGCAAACAAATAAGATCTTCAAGATCAACAAGCTAAGAGGAGAAGAAAAGGTTTTAAAGGAAAGGTGAAATATGGTACATAGAGAAAGTGATTCAAACAGGGCTAACATTAATGAGTAGAGAACCACATTAATATCCCAGTCCTGAAAAGCAGGCCATCTGGGGGAATAATGAATCAAGAAGGGATACATTAACATGGTAAAAACAGGGAAAGTAAAATCCTGATGCAGTGAGCAAGGAGATCAAAACCTCTCCCATCAAAAAGCCATGTAAGAAACTACTGCTCAAAACACAGTAGGATGCTGGCTTGAGGAATCCCCAAGGAATAGACCAACTACAGAACAATTTCCATTTATGCTGATACACCTCCACTGAAGAAATATTAAGGAAAGGAGCTAAAAGCAAAGCTACTCAAAGGGAGAAACCTGATCTCCTCACCAAGAACTGGAAAAAAGCCAGGCGTGAATATAAAGGACAATCACAGCCCAATAATAATGTATGAGGACTAAAAGAAGGTAAAGTTATGATTGGGGTATATGGAAAAGGCACCTGTGGAGACAAACCCCACCAACTGCAAAGCCACTGGCAAATTAAAGACTACTCTATCAGATACATTTGGTCAGGGTGGGAAACACAATTTGCTGCAAGATTAAAAGCACCTGGAACATGATACACAATGAGATGTATTTGGTGCATACTGGCCCAGTATAGTTCATCCAATATTGGAAAACAAAGATATCTTGTCCAGTTGTGCCTGATATGTGCTACTACCATATAACTGCCTGAATGAGTCATCACCAGACAATACCTGGTAAAAGGAAGGAAGTGATTCAAAGCCTAGTGGACTGCAAAAGCTCAAGGATGTTGATATTGAAGGACACTTTGTCAACAGAACAACAACACATGCACCCCAGTCCTGAAGGGATGCATCCATGAAAAGATCTAAATCCTGATGAGGAGGAGGAAGCAGGATGCCCAACAACGTATTGGTTTTGTCCAACCACCAATACAGATTGTTCATCTGGGTAGAAGGAAGGGTAATTAGAGCAGAAAGGGACCCAATGCAAGGTTCCATTGACTGTAAAGAGCTCACTGAAGAGATCATATATGCACATGATTGAGGGAGACTGATGACATCATTGAAGACCACATCTCCAAAAGAGAACCTTGCAAGCTGAAAGGGCATGGTGAGCTTATAGTTCCATAGAACAAGGTCTTAAAGGAAATTTTTGGGTTCAACTGAGATGAATGTTGATAAAGACATCCAAATAGATGAAGTATTGGGTCAGTCAAAGAAAAAACTTCTCCAATTTGACAAACCAGCCCACGAAAGTAGTTACCAGAAGGAGCTAACAAGTATGATTGGCCATATCCAGTTTGTAATGAGCTAGAAGAAGCCAATCATCCATATAATGATGGAAACTCAATTCTAAAAACATAGATTGCAAGGAAAAGCTCAGACCACCCAACAGAAAACATAAGAGGCAGAGGAAAGCCCAAAGTTTAGGGAACAAAATTGATAAACCACCTCCTGATGGATAAACATAAGATACAGATGATACCATGGTAATGTAGGGATGTGGAGGTAAGCATTGTCAACATTCTTCTTAAACATACACAAGCCCAGAGAAAATGCCCACTATAGGATGAAAAATGACTACATGATAAAACAGGGCAGTTGAATTGAGCAACTGAGGTGGGACAAATCTGTGAAAGGCCTCCAGTCCTCAGTTTTCTTGGGAACAACAAAGAGTAAGGAATAAAAACCTAATGTGGGATACAAAGAACAGGTTTGATGGCTTGCTGAATCTCTTCTGACAAATGCTGGCTGGCCATGGTATTCCAGGGTGGAGGATATAGGGATGAAGAAAATCAGCTCTCACCAGCCACAAACTGCAGAATAGTCCCTGACATTGTTGGCAACATAAAGTGCATCACCAAAGAAAATGATGAAATGAAACATCCGGATAAAAATGACAGGTGCCATACTCGGCTCTAATTGAGACAAACAGGCAACAATGTTGAAAAGGGTAGACTGGCTTTGTACTAAATTAACTAATGATTCCAAAACTCAGGGAATATGTCAAAGATGTAGCAGTGCACAAATGTAACCACATGTAAATTCCAAAAATAAGATGAGAAAAACAAATGAGAGTTAAGCTCACATCATGACCAAAAAGATTCTAACAGAAAAAACACATTTGTAAAACCAGAGCCAAATATGACAAATGAACTAGTGTGGAGAATAAGAGAGAGCAAGTCCCCAAAACACCCTCTAGATTATGGGTGAGAGCCTTACAGAAAAGTTGGATGGTAGAGAGATACCATAAAAGAGTTTTGAGGGTAAAACAAAGTTAGTAAATTTTGGTACAGATAAGATGTGCAGGAGATTTGGGGGTCTCACCCTAAACAGGCAAAATGGAACCTAGCAACTGTTAAGTCCAGGAAAGGACAGTCTGCAAGATGATTTGCAAGAACAACTGATCCAAAACCCATGGGAGTAAAACAGGCTAATCCCGTCACTTAATTGTGAGGCAAATTAGACAGCAGGTATCCAAATATTTGGGAAGGAGGAAAACAACCAAATTGGGTTGGGAAAATTGTTCATGTTATACGAAAGAACACGGTCCCTAGGAAATAAAGGAAAGGGATAAAGTTTCATAAACTTGAAAAATGGAACCCAAAAACACTGTATTAGGCCTAACTGAGTCTTCAGATGGGTCATGGGAAAGCATGGTAAAATCAAGAGGTGGAAATAGGTGAACTCAGTCCTCATCCACCTGAACAGGCTAAGCTTGTTTGGGAGTAAGCAGTGCAACATTTGGTTGATTGGTTGGTTTGGTGATTTATGGCACAAAGCAGCTAGGCTGTCTGCACCAAACATCTGGTAAAAAGTTAAAGTTAATAAAATTAATAAAAGGAAATTAAGGTAAAACAAAACAAAGTTTAAAAAAAAACATAAATAGTATTAAAACAGTGGTAAGAGAAAACACTACAGTAATACAAGTTATAAAAAACTTTCTGTAGCATAACTATAATAATCATAACTTGCCAGGAAGACTAACAAGTAAGTACAAAACCACCACCAGTCACCTGAAGTTGGCCTTTCCAGTCCTGGTTCTGAGTTATTTGGCATTATGGTCATTTTCAGAAAGTAAAGTTATAAAAGTTTTAAAAGACTTGTTGCAAAATATTTAATTATAACTTGCCAGGATGACTAACGGGTAGTTCAAACAGCAGTGTTAGTCACCTGAAGTTTGCCTTTCCAGTCCAGGTTTCAAGATATTTGATGTAACAACCATTTTCTAATTTCAAATTGAACTAGATGTACTTTGCTTCTTAAAGGGGAATCACATTAAAAAAGGTCTAATGTATAACTTAAAAAACTTAAATAGCATTAAAAAGATTAAAAAACTGAAAAACATTTCCAAGGTGGACAATGTCACTGTCCCCAATAACAATGTCTAACGTCACAGATAAACCTTGGGACAGAACATGTTTAAAGTGGTGCCCTAGTTGAGAGTCATAACAATGGCAAGACAGTAAAATGAGGCTTATTGAGACCTGAGTGTTACACAGACAACACAATGGTGCACCAGTCCAAATAAAAGAAAACAATGGGACAAAAACTGTGACCAATGCGTAGTCTAGTTAAAACAACTTCCTTTTTCCAATCCTTATAGAAGCAAGATGCTCAAGGTCCAATATAGGGTTTTATTTGGAAAAGAAAGCTTGTTTTCACATTGCTCACTCCAAGTCAACTGTCAACTGGTACAGAGCTGAGCCTTGAAAACAAGACCACAGTCCATGTATGGAACAGACACAGCAGTGATAGTGCCAGAGAAGACGGATTTAGCTGCTGTGTCAGCAAGCTCATTCCCGCGAATACCAACGTGACCCAGTATCCATAAAAACTGGATAGAAGTAGATGTTATAGTGAAATGGGCTAGTTAATGTTGAACATCGGCTACAACAAAGTGTGAACTAACGTAAAGCGATTCCAGAGCCAGAAGAGAACTAAATAAGTCAGTATAAATAGTGAAGTTTGAGTACAGCTTAGCTTCTTTGTGATCCAGGGCAAGAGAGATGGCATACAGTTCAGCAATGAACAGAGAAGCTGTAGAGGGGTTTCTGCATGCAACCATCAAACTATAACAAACCATGGCAGAGTCTACACAGTCACCTGATTTTGAACCATCTGTATAAATAGGAATGGAAGGATGGTTTGAAAGATGTTCAGAAAATAACAGACAGTATTTTCAATCAGGAGTATCTGCTTTTCTCAGATGACTTAAAGACAGGTCACATTTGAGGACTGTAAGAAGTCATGGTGGGATGGACTGACCAGTGGATACAGCAGTGTTATCCTAGGACAGATCCAATTCATCAAACTGCACCTGGATACGAATGCCAAAAGGAGCAATGGCAGACTGTCTGTTCTGAAAAAGTGTGGCTCACAAAGAAAGGAAAACAAAACCCCAGGTGGGATGCTTTGGTATGGAACGAAGTTCCAAAGCATATAGTAAAGACAGCTGCAAATGACAGAGGTACAAACAAGGTTCATGAGACCCTATATATAAGCTCTGAACTGGGAAAGTGCAGATAGCCCTAGTGCAAAGCCAAAGTCCTTGATGATGAATGGGGTCCAGCATCTTTAAGGCCAAGGCCCTGGCAGAGCCATAGACCAGTGATCTATAGTTGAGTTTCAATCAAATAAGAGCACAATATATCTTTAGCACAGAATATCAATCCACTCCCCAAGTAGTGGAAGAGAGGACATAGAGGGCTCTTGTACATTTGACCCACAGTTGCTTGATGTGTGGTATAAAGGTCAGCTTACACTCAAAGATAAGCCCCAAGAACTTTGTCTCAGGGACCACAGGCAGCATAACTTCACTGATATGGAGTTCAGGATCAGGGTAAATATCCCATTGGCAGCAAAAGTGCATGTAAACAGTTTTAGAGATTGAGAAGTTAAAGCTGTTTTCTCTGGTCCACACTTCAGTAATACCTCATGTTCGATGACTGACATGAGATGTGAAAGTCGTTGACATAGAGCCTGTTTGAAACAGTAAGAGGGAGTTGTTCAGTGACAGCATTAATCTTTATACTGAAAAGTGTGATGCTCAAAACACAGCCCTGATGGAATCCAAGTTCCTGCAGAAAAGAACAGGAAAGTGTCCATCCCACAAGTACTTGGAACCTCCTGTCCATTAAAACATTTTAAATAAAATTAGGCAAATGGTCACACAACCCATACATATGGAGGTCTTGCAAAATGCCATACCTCCATGTTGTATCATAAGCCTTCTCAACGTCAAAGAATATTGATACAAGATGTTGTCGTTTGAGAAAGGCTTCTCTGATTGATGTTTCAAGTCGAATCAGGTGGTCCATGAGGGAGTGCTGTCATCAGAACCTACACTGGGTAGGCAAGAGGAGGTTGTTTGATTTGAGGAACCAAACAAGACAAGAATTAACCCTCCTCTCTAAGGTCTTACACAGACAGCTTGTTAAAGCAATTGGATGGTAGTTTGAAGGAATCTTGGGATCCTTCTCAGGCTTGGAGAAAGGTAAAACAATAGCGTGATACTATGCATCAGGAAAAACATTCTCCTGTCAGATCCAGTTAAAAACAATCAGAAGAATAGCAAGAGAAGCAGAAGATGGATGGTGCAGCACTTCATAGTATGCATCATCAGGTCTAACTGATGTACTGGCAGACCAATGAAGGGCCAGTTTGAGTTCCACCAGTGTAAAGGGATGATTATAGTCAAAGAGACAATCAGCTTGAAAGGAAAGAGGTGATTGCTCTGCCTGTGTCTTGATGGTTAAGAGGGTGGAGGAAAAAAGCAGAAGTGCTAGATACCTGGCAAAAGCTTTCACCTACACTATCTGTGATGCTCCGAGTATCAGCTACTTTCTGACCATCAAAGAGCAAAATCAAGAGGGGGAAAGAATTATATTGCCCATTGACCTTTTGAATATTGTCCCATATGACTTTGGAACTGGTGGTAAAAGATATGCTGGATGTGAACTTAATCCACGATTCCTTCTGGCTTTGACTTCTTACCCTCCGAGCATGTGCATAGGCCTGCTGGAAAGCAATGTGGTGCAAGAGTGTGGGATACCTACGAAAAGTACCCCAGGCCCGTTTTTGAGCCTTCTGTGCCATGTGGCAGGCAGGATTCCACTACAGATGAGGATGTTGTGGAAAACGTGTCAAGGTTTTAGGAATACACTGAGCGGCTGCTTCCATAATATAGTCAGTTACTGCTGCCACACAGATGATGGCAGGATCAAGTTCTGCAAGAGCAGTAAAAGAGGACCAGTTTGCTTGATCCAGCTTCCACTGAATTACGCAGGTTCAGATGGCATCAACCACAGCCAGTCTTTCTCAAAATTATAGGAAATTGATCACTGCCTCGTGGATTATTTCAACCCTCCATGAAAAATGAGAAAATAGTAAAGGGGAGTAAATTGAGAAATCAATAGCAGGAAAGGAGTGACTAGATGCATGAAAATAAGTAGAAGAATTGCTACTGAAAAGAGAAAGGTTGTGATCAGAAAGCATATGCTTTACAGAGAGAACCCTCCTATCAATATCAGCATTTTCCCAGAAGGGATGATGTCCATTAAAGTCCCCAAGGATTAAAAAGCGAGATGGCAACTGTTCAATGAGAGCATGAAGATCTCATTGATCATAGATCTCTCCAGGCGACAGGTAGAGAGAACAAACAATGATGGTACAACCCAATGAAACATGGATAGCTACGGCCTACAAGGGTGTGTCGAATGGCAAAGACAAGGTGGGCACATGCTGATCAACCAACAGTGCCACCCCTCCATGCACTCATCCATCACACAGCCTGTCATTTCTGTACAAAAAAAAAACTGCTGAAAGGTAACTGTATTGGCAGGTTTAAGAAGTGTTTCCTGTAAAAAAAGACATTCAGGATGGTAGGAAGCAATCAATGTTTTGATGTCATTCAAATGAGTACGTAAACCTCGACAGTTACACTGTATCAAAGTGGCCATTTTTATTTATGTGTAGGCGAATTTGGTGGTGAATCCTTCTGTTTACGGCCATGTCTGTTTTCTTTACTGTCTTTATTCGAGGGAGGTCTATTGACCTCCATGGATCCTGCCCTGGGTCAACTGAGCAGGTCATTGCTGTTGGAAGAGGATTCCAGTGAGTGAGGATGTGAATGAATGATTGTTTTGCATCTTGGGGTGGGAGAAGAAGATGTACCTGAGGAAATGCCCAAAGAAAGTGAATCTTGGGATTTACTGGAATGTATGTTAGGGACAGAGATGGGTGTTGAAGTTAATTTTAAAACTTTTTTAACCATGGAAGTCAAAAGACTTTTCATTTGGTTTGAGAACGATTCTTTTGGAGGCACAGAGAGATCTGTCTGCACTCCCACTGTAGTACTGGAATGAAGTGCAGCAGCATACATCCATGATGAAGTGGTGGAAAGTAACTTTTGAGCCTCAGGGTAAGTAATGTGTTGAATCATTTTCAAACACTGTACCTCTCTTTCTTCAAACCATTTAGGGCAAGAACAAATGTAGAATGGGTGACAGGTATTGCAATTGACACAATGATGGTCCATTTCACACTCATAGATATCATTGTCCTTGCCACCAAAACGAGCACACATCAAGGAACCACGGCATGATGACTTTGAGTGACCGAACCGCTGACTTTGGAAACATCTGAGATGGTTTGGAATGTATGGTTGTACCCTGCAATTAAGATGAAGGCAGGTGGATGTGGTGACATAAATGTCAGAATAAGGTCATTGGTTGGCATCATAATTCCATCTTTGCGAGTGGAGATACACGTCACTGCAGAAACTCCTTGGGTGGAGAAACCAGCGAGGATCTCTGACTCAGGGATGTTCTTCAAATCCCTCTCAACAATAAGTCCTCATGATGAATTCAAAGTAGCATGAGGTGCAACCTTAATAGGTATATCCCCTATTGCCTTTGAATGCAAGAGAAGTTCACCATGTTGAGATGTGGATGTTTCCACCAATATGTCACCACATCAAAGCTTCTTTACTGACTTTGGAGATCCAGCAAGTCCCTCTAGTCCCTTCTTAATGCTCTAAACGTTTGTCTGAAAGAGAATGTAGTATAAGAAAATGAGACACAACAGGTGTTACAGATGCTGAAGATTGCTGCTCAGAATCTTCAAAATGTAGTCCTTTACCTATGGACTGTTTTTTCACTATTCTATTTAAGTTTTTATTTGGAGGATCCGTAATAAAAAAAGAAATATTTCGGTGCCCATTGACCCCACCCACCACGGAGCCTTACAAGGAGATGCACTACAATGCCAAACAAGGACACCGCACCAACACCAGAGTTTCGTAAGCACTATACCCAAACACCAGCATAAGATACAATGTCTACAGCATATGTTGAAAACATCCAATACTGGTACTTGGTTAACCCTAGCCCAAGTGAACCAGTCAATTTACCCAAGGGGGGCCACCCCAAGACCACTCGTCTACAGGAATTCAAGGCCAAAGTGGTGTGTTAGAGTTGGATTCCTCAACCACCAAGATCCTCTCCTCCCCTTCACGGGTCACGATGCACAGCAAACATGTGGGTGGATACTTAGATCCCAGAGGAGATGAACTGAAAAACAGGACCTTCCCTGGTAGGTCCCCTCAACATGTACAGGAATTCACACTGAGGGGCAACATTGGGAGATAGAGATTGTCCCATGTAACATTCAATCTCCCAGCAAAAAAATGCAGATAAATCCTCAACAAAGTCACCCACACCTGAGGCCTGAAATATAGCACTAGTCATATGTGTGACCTCTGGTATGATAACATAAACTTTAGAATTCATAATAATGAAATGTCAACAATAATAGAGAGTATAAATGACATGGGATTTAAATAGAGTTAAGAAACACTCTTAATACAAACTAAAGTGGAATAAACAAAGGCCACTTTGTAAATATACAAAAGAGGAATGTGAAACTGCAAACAAACAAAAAGGAACATGTCCAAGTGCTACCAAAGTAGAAGCAATAGTTGCATACAGAGGGAGACACATACATCATGTATGTCAAACTCCTACGGGGAAGTACTTTATTGAAATAAATTACATTATAGATATAAATTACAAAAACTTCTAAATTTTCACTCATATAATGTATATATTCCTTGAATAATATACCATAAATTCTAACTTATGAAGTATAAAATATATAACCTTTTGAACTATGAAAACTCTTATCTCTGTGAAAGCACACATTAAAATGAAATATTATGTCAGAAAGTATCTACAAAACAGGTAACCAATAACTAAGAAGTGTATGGAAATAAGATATTTATACATATGTATAGACAGATAAATAAATTATATTTATTTGCTACTGATACAAACCTGATATATCAAATGTAATTCATTTTCTAACACAAAGCAACGTCGTGCCTTTTCTAGTTCCTTCAAAACATTCAAGCCCTCATCTGGTGATAGAGCTGAAGAGAGTACAGCTTTTCCTAGTTGGCTTGGTATGTAAGACGTCTTATTATGGTCTTTTGCAGTTCATGAAAACAAAATTGAAAATGGAATAAAAAACAATAATAATAAATTTTTCAATAATTTTATAATTCTAAATGTTATGGAACATTAAAAATACAAATTATACAGTTCACATTTTTTCAATTCAAATACACAGAGCAATGTACCACAAATCTTAAAAATTTTTAAAGCATTTATGTTCACAAGCTCCACACCACTAACCAAACCTTTTTATCTGCTTTCACAAAGCAAAGACTAATGGTAAATATACTGAGGCATTTCAGCAAGTGTGAATGTGAAAAAAAAAAAAGCCAGACTGGTTTGAAGTAAAGATGCTGTAAGACAGTGGTGTATTCTATCTTTATGCATGTTCAATGTGGTCCTGGACTAAATGCTTCATGTTGTGAACAAAGAAGTGCAGCTAAAAAGGTGTAAGGGTGGAAGACATCACGATCAAAGGTCTGGAGAATGTACTAATACATTATTGCTTACACTAGTTATCAATACATTAGTCACTCTTCTTCACAGATACAGTCATGAAACTGAAGTATTCATCTCAAAAGTAAGTGAAACAGAATGAATGACAATTACAATGAATAAAATATATACTGAGAAGGAATTGGAACTTTGGAATGAAAGTTGGCAATGTTTTGTATAAGGAAAGTAAAGTAAAATCAACGATAGTAGAAGGAAATATATAAGACAGTGGTTGGAATTAACAGTAGACGTGTTTACTAAGTTTAGTGAGGTAATGCAAAAGTGAATATATATCAGCATAAAAACCAAGATCTAAATGTATAATGCTGAAGTAATATTAGTAGTTCTGTGCAGAAGTGAGAGACAAACAGGAACAAAACAGCAAGAACAGGTACTGAATGGTTGTGATTGTAGATGTCTAAGGCAAATTTTAGGTATAAAGCTGACAAAAGAAAATGACAAAGATGATAAAATGATCTAGCACGGTAACAATGACTGATCTGGATGGAGCCCATACAGAAGATGTAGAAACAGAAAATTGTAAGAGAGTAAGAAAATAGCCAAAAAAGAACATAAAAGTAGAAGGAGGAATGCAAAGACATCCTAACAGGATCAGGAGTAGCAATAGTCAAGGTGTAAGACACACTGCAGAATAGGTGGAAATGCATGAATGACTGAATAAATTGGGCATATTATGTGATCTAACAACTTGTTAATACCTATCAGTAACCATTTTCTTCATGTATCAAAGAAGAATATGCAGAAGTTATCTTCTGATTTTTATGATTACACTGAATAAAATAAAAAAAGGTTTTTAATGCTTCTCGGCTCTTACCCTCCTACAAGTAGAAGAGAATGCATCTTTACTTAAGAATACTTAAGAATATTTTCTATAATTTTGATACATTATTAAATATTAAACATCAAGTACACCTATACGTGCCTAGTATAATTTTTAGATAAAAAACATATATCTGACAACATTTACCAGATTACCTTGTTCTGAATTAGTTTGACAAATAATAAACTCATTTTCCATGAGGTAATCAATACAGGCAGTAATGGCATTCTCTGTTCCAGCTTGTTCTTTCTTCTCTTTCTGTAGAGAAGCTGCCAATAGTGTGCAAGATGCATACCTTGCCACTTCTTCCAGTGTTGTTGTTACACCACTAGCAACCACCTGAGAAACGTAATCATGTTTTTTGAATTGCTGTGGCATAAGGGTTAACTCAACACCAAAGCAATGATAGAAAAAATTATGATATGAAATAACCATTTGCCAACTATATCTTATCAATGACTGTGATATTTAGATTTATTTATTAAAAAAAAAAGAGAGAGTCCACTTTTCAATTTTTTGTTTGTTATTTAATAGATACCCTTTTTAAATTAACACGATCAATTTATTAAGATGCATTTTATAATTTTTGACAGCAATACCTAATCACTCCATTATTAAGTATAAACTATAAATATTATTTAAGAATCTTTACATCTCCAAAATCAAAACTAACAGGCACACAAAGCTGGATATACAAACATACAACACATGAGAAACACTGGAAAAAAAACAGACCCAACATAAACACACATGCATAAAACAAAAACAGCAAGGTTAAAAAAAGCTGTGATATCTTTGTTTTAAATTAACTATCTTTGTGAAAATAGTCATTTACTTGAGATTTTTTTTTCAATTGTTAAGCTATATTTTAAGACTAATTTTTAGTGGCATAAGGTGCTTTGTTTGTCTTATATTTACTGTAAGCTTACACTTGAATTTTAATGCAGCACTTCCTCCATCCTAAATCACACATGTGTATTGATGCTATACACCAAGTAAACACATCACACGTACACGTTTTTTCCTGTTCTCTTATAAATTAGATAATTTTGGTTTTTTATTTATATTGGTTTGAAGGATAAATAAAGACTATGTTTAAACTGGATTACCTCATTCCCAAAATTGGATTACCTTATTTTACACTTATATTTCATTCAATGAAACCCTTAGAGAATGTATATTAGTGACTTATAGGCTTGTTGATTCTATACTCTTTGGTCTTTTTTCAGCCACACAACTAGTAAAAGTGTGACAGAATTAGTGAGCTATAATTTTCTTATGATTTTTTTTGGTAAAGATGATATATTGACGATTACGTCCATATGTAAGAAAAACTCTAACATAACATTTAATTATCAAGTCCTTCACTGATCCTTAAATATATTAACAATAAATTTTGATAACTAAGTTATTTTAGATATCAGTTTTATTCTATTTTCATTTTGTATAATGTGATTACCTACATTCAAGTTGCAATAAGTAACTGGGGTCTGGCATGGAGAGATGGTTAAGGGTCACAGGTTCGAATCCCCGTCTCACCAAACATGCTCGCCCTTTCAGCCATGGGTGCTTTATAATGTGATGGTTAATCCCACTATTTGTTGGTAAAAGAGTAGCCCAAGAGTTAACAGTGGGTGGTGATGAGTAGCTGCCTTCCCTCTAGTCTTACACTGCAAAATTAGGGATGGATAGCACAGACAGCCCTTGTGTTGCTTTGCATGAAATTCAAAACAAACCAAACCAATAAGTAACTGTTATTTAATTCAGATAAACCTAATATAATACTCAGCTAGTAACTGCACTTTATGCAGCCAAAATCACAAGCTATGTTAAACTACAATGTTTTTTCTAAAGTAAAAAAGAAGGACAGAAATTTTACTGACGTACAAGAGAAAATAAGAAATTTCTTCACACAAATCAGTCTTCATGAATGTAATACGTATTAATACAACCACTAAAATGAAATATAAAGCATATGTATTTTTAAGTAAATGGGTACATATGACATTCACATATTTACTAGCCTCTAAAATTGCTCTCTTCAAACACCCAGTGAGACTGTGTTCTTCCTTCATCAGTAAACAGGATTGGACAGGCTTCAAATCTGACTTCACTAAAGAGATTGCTCGTTCTCTTTCATTTTCTTTACACAACAATATACTTTCTCCTATGATGAATTCACAAACACTAGTGTATAACAAGTCTATAGCAACTCCTCTAACCATTTAATATACTTTTAATATATATTTTGGCTTTTGTTTAACTAAATCAGTTTTTCTAGTCATACTGGAAATTCAGCTTGTAAAAGAAACAGACCAAAATATTTTTAATATAGTTCTTGTGTAAACTTCTATGATGACAAAGAAACATCACATGTAAACTGTGTTACTTTTTACTTTATTATTAACCAACCATGAGCACTTAGGTTTAACTAAGTCAAATGTATATGCTCAACAGCAAATAAGTTAATTGCAAGATCGATACATCTGTTTGTTTTTCCATCTTTCACAGTATGATTTTCAACTTCAGGTAAATCTGCAGTTTTTCTGGTACACAACTGAATCTAACAATGATTAGAAATACCATTAAATACTAATGTACAGTGTATGATTTTGTAGCAAATTTACTCAGAACTAAAACAATAATAAATTTTAGTTCAGGTCATTTATTAGTATGAAGAGTGTTCTAGCTAATGCTCCTTAAATTTTCAAGTTTTCAAAATAATACTTAAGTAGTTTAATTTTTTAAAGTAAACATTGATTTGAGTATTATTACCAAATTTTAAAAAAGAAATATATATGTTTAACACGAGTATTCTAATACCTTTGATGTCAACCCCTTTGCGACCTGCTCGTCCTATCATCTGTTTGTACGTCAAAACATCTATTATAGAACCATAGAACATTGGTGACCGTATGATGACACGATGAGCAGGTAGATTTACTCCAGAAGAAAGTGTTGATGTAGCAACCAAAAACTTCACAGCACCTTGTCGAAAAGCACCTTCAATAATATCTCTTTCATCAAAAGTTAACCCTATTTGATGAAAATAAAGAGACTAAAATGAAATAGGTACACAGTTACAAGCTTGTGTTCACGTTAAATACAAGGTACAAGATATCTTCATAATTAAATTATCTAATTATAGATATTAAAAAAAACAAATTCAAACTACATAAAGGTTATTATTTTACTGGATGTATGAGTCATTATTTTACAGATAATAGCAATGATCAGGGTTAACAGCTCAGTCAAAAAACATAATACAGAAACTTTGTTTAAAATAGTAAATACCAATTCTCTAACAAAGTTTAACAATTTTAAACTACTTGTCAAAATTAAATATAATAACACTACAGTATTAAAATCAACTAGAGCACAACAATACTTATATACTGCTTAGAAGTCAACAACTGCTATATCAATATCCAGGAGTATTAATATTGCCATCAGCCTTAACAAATTTTAACATATTTGGTTTCAATGGCTTGTTCATTACATCAGCTGCATTTAAAAGCTAAAAATTATGAATAATTTCTGCCACATGCATTTTCATACTCTTAGATTTAATATAAAATTGCCTGTATCCAAATGACAT
Source organism: Tachypleus tridentatus (assembly GCF_004210375.1). Classification (NCBI taxonomy): domain Eukaryota; kingdom Metazoa; phylum Arthropoda; class Merostomata; order Xiphosura; family Limulidae; genus Tachypleus; species Tachypleus tridentatus. The sequence goes on from NC_134830.1 coordinate 33,662,912, forward strand.
TGTAACTATACACATTACATTTTTCTTTTTTTCTATAAAATCAGGCCAATGTTAAAATTTAACACTCAGAAAGTAAGGGCATGTACGTTGAGGTTTCTTATAGCTTTATACAATATCACTGTTATGTAGACTCAGATTCAACACAAAGCTTGGTTTGATAAAACCAAAACTGGTTATTAGTAATAGCAACATTTAGAGATCAACATTCATTTTGCACTGGATCTTATTCTAAGTAACATTATGGTTGATTGGTAGGTATTTTATGGAAAAAAGCAAGCTATCTGCACCAAACAACTGGTAAAAAAATTAACAGTAAAGTAAAATTATTAAAATTCGTAAAAATGAATCAAGGTAAAACAAAACATGGTTTAATTTTTGAATTAAAAACTTAAATAGCATTGAATCCAATTTTTAAATCAAGTTTACAGCAATAAGAGAGAACGTGAGAGAAAGTAAAGTAATACAAGTTTTAAAAGACTTTCTGTAGCATAATTTTAATTATTATAACTCACCAGGATGACTAATGGGTGAATTCAAACATCAGCATTAGTCACCTGAAGTTGGCCTCTCCAGTCCTGGTTTCGAATTATTTGATATCAAGGCCATTTCCTAATTTCATATCGAACTAATTTTACTTTAATTCATAAAAATTAATCATGTAAAAAAAACAAAGCCCAATTTATGAATTAAAAACTTAAATAGCATTGAAAAGGTAAATGGTCTTTAAAAACTAAAAACATTTGTAAGGTGGACAGTATCACCATCTCCAATGACACTGTCCAACATTAGAGATAAACCTTTGGACCAAACATGTCTAAAATGGTGCGTTCATTAAGAATCATAACGACAGGGTGACAAAAAAATGTGGACTATCGTGACCTGAGTGTCACAAAGATCACACATAGGTGCCTCAGTCCCAGTTAAAAGAAAATAATATGACCAATTCATAGTCTAGTTCGGACAATTCCTCTTTCCTATCATTACAGAAATGGCCAAAGTCCAATAGAGGGTTTATCTGGAAAAGCTTGTTTTCACATTGCTAACTCCAAGTCAACTGCCAACTGGCACAGAGCCAAGCCTTAAATACAGGACCATAGTTTATGTATGGAACATGCAGAACAGGGATAATGCCAGAGCAAACAGACTTAGCTGCAGTGTTGGCAAGCTTGTTCCCTCAAATACTAACGTGGCCTGGTATCCAGAAAAACTAGATAGAAGCAGATGTTAAAGAGAAATGTGCCGGTTAGTTTTGAATATTGGCAAGAACAAGGTGAGAAGTACTATAAAGCAATTCCTGGGCCAGTAGAGAACTAAGCAAGTCAATATAAATAGTACAATTCAAGTACTGCTTAGCTCCTATGTGATCCAGGGCAAGAGAAATGGCATAAAGTTTAGCAGTGAACACAGAAACTGTAGAGATAATCTTGTGCACAACCACTGAACCACAACAAACCATGGCAGAATCCACTGAGTCACCTGATTTCGAACCATCTGTATAAAAGGAACCACAGCTTCACCAACAGAGAGTTCAGGATCAGAGTGAATACCTAGTTGACAGCAAAATTGCATGCAAATAGTTATAGAGAGAGAGAAGTTAAAAAACCATTTGCTGTGGTTGACTTCAGTAAATGATTGAGAGCAGTCTGTAGCTGCAGATCAATAAACCTCATTTTCGACAACTGACACAAGATGTGGAAGTGGTCAACATAAAGCCTGTTTGCAACAGTGAATGGGAGTTGTTCAATGATGGCATTAATCTTTATATATTGAAAAGTGTGACACTCAAAACACAGCCCTGAGGGACTCCAAGTTCCTGCAGGAATGAACAGGAAAGTGTTAATCTGACATGAACATGGAATTACCTGCCCATTAAAAATATTTTTAATAAAAAACGAGCAAATGGTCATGTAACCCATATAAATTGAGGTCTCACAAAATACCATACCTATTGCAGTATCATAAGCCTTCTCAAGGTCAAAGAATACTGACACAAGATGTCGTTTGAGAAAGGCTTCTCTGATCAATGTTTCAAGTTGAATCAGGTAGTCCATGGTGGAGTGGTGTCATTGGAACCCACACTGGGTGGGTGAGAAGAGGTTTGATTTGAGGAACCAAACAAGACAAGCATTAACTATCCTCTCTAAGGTCTGACAGAAACAGCTTGTCAAAGCAATTGGATGGTAGTTTGAAGGGATCCTGAGATCCTTCCCAGGCTTAGAGAAAGGTAGCACAATAGCCTGACACTATACATCATGAAAAACATTCTCCTACAAACCTGGTTAAAAATAACCAGAAGAACAGCAAAAGAAGCAAAAAACAGATGGTGCAGCATCTTCTAGTATATATTATCATGTCAAACCAATGTACTGCCAGACCGATGAAGGGCCACTTTGAGTTCCACCAGTGTAAAGGGGCGATTATAGTTATAGAGACGATCATCCAGAAAGGAAAGAGGTGATCTCTCTGCCCGAGTCTTGATATCTAAGGATGTGAAGGATAACGTACAAGTGCTAGATACCTGGCAAAAGCTTCCCCTGAGAGTATCGACAATGCTCTGGGCATCAGCTACTTCCTGGCCATCAGAGAGCAAGATCAAAAGGGGAACAGCAGTATACTTCCCAAGGACCTTTAGAATCTTGTCCCATATGTCTTTAGAAATGGTGGTGAAAGAGAGGTTGGTTGTGAATTTAATCCAAGATTCCTTCTGGCTTTAACTTCTTACCTGCCAAGGATGTGCATGGGCCTGCTGGAAAACAATTCAGTTAGAGAGTGTGGGATACCTACGAAATGTATCCCAGGCCCGGTTTTCAGCCTGCAAGGGTGTGTCAAGTTGCAAAGATATGCTGATCAACCAATAATGCAACCCCTCCATGCACTCATCCATCACACAACCCATCATTTCTGTAGAAAGAAAACTAGCAAAAGGTGACTGTATTGGCAGGTTTCAGAAATGCTTTGTTGTCATCCAGATTAGAACGTAAACCTCGACAGTTCCACTTATCAAAGTGGCCATTTTTATTTATGTGTAGGCAAATTGGGAAGAGAGCTCTTCTGTTTTTGACCACATTTTTTTTTCTTTATTTTCTTTATTCTAGGGAGGTCTATCGGCCCCCATGAATCCTGCTGTGGGTCGACTGGGCAGGTGTCTGTTATTAGAAGAAAAATCCAGCGACTGAGGGAGTCAACGAATGATCATTTGCATCTGGGGGCCAGAAAAGAAGATGTACCCGAGAAAATGCCCGTACCCAGAATCAAAGGAAGTGGATCTGGGAGTTTGCTGTAATTAATGGTAGGGACAGAGATGGGTGTTGATGTTGATTCATCAACTTTCTTTACCATGGAGGTAAAAAAACTTATGTAGTTTGAGAACTATTCTTTTGGAGGCACGGAGAGATCCATATGCACTTCCACTGTAGTAGTGGAATGAAGTGCAGCAGCATACATCCGTGATGAAGGTTTGACAGTAACTTTCAAGCCTCAGGATAAGTAATGTTTTGAATCGTTTTCAAACAATGTACCTCTTTTCCTTTCAACTGTTTAAGACAAGAATGAAAGTGAGATGGGTGAGAGCCATTGGAATTGATGCAATGTGGGTTTATTTCATACTTACAGGCATCGTGGTCCTTGCCACTGCAATGAGCTCATGTCAAGGAACCACGACATGACATCTTCAAGTGATCAAACCGCTGACATTGGAAACATCTGAGACAGTTTGGAATGTTTGGCCTACCCTGCAAATAAGAAATCTGCTTTGGTGGTGGCTGGTGGACATGGTGTAGTAACTGTCAGAATGAGGGCATTGGTGAGCATCGTAATTCCATCTTTGGGAGTGGAGATACACCTCACTGCAGAAACTCCTTAGGTGGAGAAACTAGTGAAAATCTTTGACTTGGGGATGTTCTTCAGATCCCTCTCAACAATAACTCCTCATGATGAATTCAAAGTAGCATGAGGTGTGACCTCAATAGGTATATCCCCTTTTGCCTTTGAATTCAAGAGGAGTTCACCAGTGATGTTGAGAAGGTTCATTGTGTTGAGACGTGGATGCTTCCACCAACGTCACCAGATCAAAGCTTATTTACTGACTTTGGAGAGTCATCAAGTCCCTCTAGTCCTTTCTGAATGAAAAATGGAGACATTTGCCCTAAAGGTTTGTCTGAAAGAGAATGTGGTATGAGAAAATGAGGTACAGGTGTTACAAAGGTTGAAGATTACTGCTCAGAATCTTCATGATGTGGTCCTTTACCTATGGTTTGTTTTTATCAATATTTTATTTTTATTTGGAGGATCCATAATAAAAAAAGAATCTTTCGGTGTCCAGTGACCCCACCACCCATAGAGCCCTACGAGTGGATGCACTACAATGCTAAACAAGGACACTGCAACAACACCAGAGTGTACCAGTTGAATGACCCTCGAGGGGCCACATCAAAGCTACCCATCTACAGGAATTCAAGGCCAAAGTGGTGTGTTAGGTTTGGACCCCTCAACCACCAGGATCCTCTCCTCCTCCTCATGAGTCACCATGCATGGCAAACATGTGGGTGGATGTTTAGATCCCAGAGGAAGTAAACTGAGAGAACCTTCTCTGGGAGGCCCCTTGGCCATGTACAGGAATCCACACTGAGGAAAAGTAACATTATATTCCATAAAAACTTAACTAAAAGTTACGATCATCAGGATATAATATTCGTGATAACTTTGAATTTTATCATAGGCCTACCCACTTGTACATCCTTTCAACTTTTAAAACAAATTTTCTTACATACACAATTCTCAGAAATTCATAGTGTAAACCAGTTTCTATTCCAGACTGTCAGAACTGAGGTATTTCTCACTTTTCAAGTCACTGTTATAATTTTAGCTGATAACTTAAAATATGACTTTCTATTATTTTTAAATACGCTAAAGATTTCATAAACAGAATGCCTTATACCATATCTTTAAAGTATTATTTACACACATAAACATCTGTATATTTATATAGTAAAGACATACATCCTACTTTAGTTTTATAATCATATTTAGTTTCATTCACACCAGTACACAGTGAAAACACCCTGATCCATTTTGAATCAACTGGAGTATGGATTAGTGAAATGTGTTTTACTGACTTTAATGAACAAACCAATAGCTAAACCCTTACTGAATATTTTATTTAAAAGCTCCAGGGTTTAAGCCTAATGATATTTTCAATAATCTCAAGTTTCAGATAAAACAACAACAAACTGAAGTTGAAAAAAATGAAAAAAAATTATTTTGATTTTCTTTTTTGAGGAGTGAATGGGACTAGATAAAGAATGTGTGTTAAAAAACATAACAGGCCTCTTACTGATGTCATATAACAAACAGTAAATTATAATCACATTTCACCAGTTTGTAAAAAAGAATTCACATACCCTCACACTGCTTTTAAGCACATAGAACAGTAAAAATATAAAGACATTTTGACCATTATTGTATTTTTTTCAGTTCAGATTTGACCACACACATTAAATATTAATTTCCCACCCTTAAGCCTTTTCTCATACTGGAAATGATACTATGACTTATTGTAATGAAATTTCAAAGTTCACACAATTACTTTTAAATCTGTGAAAGATAGATGTTTTCAACAAACTATCCCTTTAACATATAAATCACATCAGATTGAATAAAGGCCAAAATATTTTCAACACCTGAATAAAACTAAGTAATGATTAATCCGGTACAAATTCAAAACATATTACTTTCCTTTAAAACAGTGTTTATTTAAATGAAACAGAAAATACAACATTAAATATGTTACTCTAAGAAATCTGCAACAAATGTTTCAAATAAAGTTGGTACACTACGCATTTAATCAGAAGTTTCATAATTTTTCTCTTACTTTTCACAACAACTTACATACTAAGACCAGCACATAAGAGTTGTAAGAAAATTAACAAAACATAAAAATATCATTCTTCAAAGTATTTCATCATTAACACCATTTAGTAATATGTTAATTATTTTAAAACAAAGTTTATACATGGGATTTTTACATAAAATATGTATACTTCTGTTTTTTTAATAATGTTAGAAAAACATGTAGGTCCAAGAAGACTTGATAGAAATGAAATAAAAAACCCTGTGATTCAAGTGCCTTCGAAAGGTGAACCTTCCTTCTTCAGAGACAAACTGCTTTTTCAATTCACTATAACTACAAGGCATCAAACACAATAGTTTTTCAGCCCTTCTACAATCCAAGATCACTTCACTCTCATTTTTACTACTTAAATTCCTGCTCTTTATAACATTTGCACAAATGACTCATTATACAGACAGACAGCTTAGATAGACGTACTCAACACATAAAGGATTTTAATTTAAGTAACATGTTTCTCATTACAGTTTTCCAGAATATTACATAAAAAAGTTTAAACTACTCAACTTAGATAGTTGATATTGCCTTACAGTTTTATAAGCATAAATAAGAGGCTTCATATTCAATGTAGACAAATTTTACTCTATCTTGGTAATTTCTATTATGAATTAGTACAACTAACACTTACTCTACTAAACTTTATAACACACGTAAATAATTTGGAATATTAATCTTTCTTGTGAAAATAATTTGGAATACAGATGTAACTGCATATATTAATGCTTACAAGTTACATCAACAGTGAGTTAATTACAGATGTAATTACACATACATCGTTGTCCAATGTGATTAGTAAAATAAAAATCACAAAACTAAACTAAATTCCTGTGCAAATAATTCTGCATTACCATTACTAAACATCATAAGACATAAAACACAATCTAAGATCACTACAAACCTGCATGATGGTAAGCAACACCAAAAGGTATAGTTTTTCCTAATACATTATCAAGACCAGATGGAGAACGCTTCAACTGCTCTAAAATATCCGAAAGAACATTTCCATTTAAAACTTCCCTTAGTTTGGATCCAATCCTTTGGCATTCTTTACTTTTACCTAAGACAGAACAATAATTATAATATTAATTATGCACTTTGCCAAATGAAACAATATACCTTATTATTTGTATAGTAGATAAATATGTTTAAAATGGAGGGTTTTTTCAGCTTAGACAAGGTATATTATTTTAAAAATAGAAGTGTTTCTTGGTAAAACTTTCCACACATACCTAATTGCAATTTTACACTCTTAATTTCTAAAAAAATCAGATTAAGGACATCATTCAGAGTTTAGTTTTATTACAAAAAAGAAAGTTCGTATGTTTCTCTATTTTTGTCTTCAATGATATTTTGTGTAACAAACAGACACACTAAATGGACAGGTCAGAAATTTCAAGGTTCAGATATAACCCTTCCCATACTTGGGGCTTCTTAGATGGAGAGCAACCAGTCACCACTCTATCTATCTTATGTTAACCAAACAACACCCTTCGAAGCATGTTAAGATTGTGATAGAAAAATCACAGTGACAGTTCTGCAGATAAACACAAGAGGGTTTTCTTCACTATAACATAAAAACGTTTAACCAAACTGCTAGCTTCATCAGCACTCATAGTGATTATTCACATTTTTGGCTTTTTATGTCTGTAATGATAGAAATATCCATGGTTGTTTCATTAATTATTTTCAATGAGTCTTGCTGGCTGTTTAATCACAGCAAACAATATACACATTTAACCCTTTCTTTCATTATGAGTTAAGTGGAATTGACCCAGTTCATAACCATGAAAGTATCCATGAGAGTAATTATACTATGATTTTTGATAATGTATACGTTTTCTTATACCAAAACCATAACAGGCTATCTGTTGTGTCCTCCAAGGAGAATTGAACCCCTGATTTTGGCACTGTAAATCTGAAGACTTACTAGTGTCCCAAAGTGGAACTTGATAATGTATGCATATGTTTACAAAAGTTTACAGGTTACTGGTAACCAATACGAGGCTTTTGTACATAAAATATCAAGATTTTTAATTAAGTACTAAGATTTCTTAATTAATGATTTTCTCACAATTTTTTTTCAGAATATTGAATATCTAAAATGCAGAATGATTTTCTCAGATTATTTTTACGAGGGCTGTTCAAAAAATACGCGGACTGACGTCATAAAACAAAATGTACTTTATTCAGAAGTTACAGGTCTGAGACCCCTTCAAAGTACTCTCCTCCCCAACGCACACACTTATCCCAACAGTGTTTCCACTTGTTGAAACAGTCCTGGTACGCTTCTTTTGTAATGTCCTCCAGCTCCTTCTTCGCATTTGCCTTAATCTCGGGAATCGTCTCAAATCTTTTTCCTTTCAAGGGTCTTTTGAGCTTGGGGAACAAGAAAAAATCGCAAGGAGCAAGGTCAGGTGAGTAGGGGGGGTGGGGAAAACAGTGATCGAGTGTTTGGCCAAAAACTCACGAGTTCTGAGGCACAAATTTCGCAGCAATGCGGTGCATCTTCAATTTTTCGGTCAAAATTTCGTAACAAGATCCAACTGATATCCCACACTCTTCAGCAAGCTCCCCGACAGTCAGACGTCGATTTGCCCGCACTAGGATGTTGATTTTGTCGACGTGTAGGTCGTCAGTTGACGTGGAAGGACGTCCAGGATGCTCATCATCTTCAATGGACTGTCGACCATCCTTAAAACGTTCATGCCACTTGAAACATGCCGTACGCTTCATAGCAACATCATCGTAAGCCGTGTTAAGCATAGCAAAAGTTACAGTCGCAGATTTTCCAAGTTTAACACAAAATTTCACAGCAAGTCGTTGCTCCTTCAGGTCATTCATTCTGAAATCCGCCAAACGAAAAAATCGCACTTCACTTAAAACCGCGTAGCTAATACACAAATGAAGATATCTGCAATCGGGAAATGGCGTCGTAATCAGCTGATCTGTGCAAACCTAGCGACATCAAGCGGATTCCCCTGGAACCAACTGGAGCCGCGCAATTCAAACAGTCCGCGTATTTTTTTAACAGACCTCGTATATATCAGAAAATTTTAAAATTTCATATGTGAAATCTTTATAACCTCCAGATAATTATCAAATGTTTTTAAGAAAATACTATATTTTATCTGTTATCAAATTTGAATCTCTGTATATGTTTGATAGATTTGACTGATCTTGTAACCACCATAAATATCAGAAAATAAATATCAATTATGCTCTTTTCTTTCTAGAATAACTACAAAGCTTAGCTTGAAAACACAAATGTTTAGTACAAATAGTTTAAATGTCATAACATGGTACATTTATATATATTTATTATTTTAACTTTACTAGCATTTCAGCCATTGCTGGCTAACATCACAGAAATTAAAATAATGCAGCACATGTGCACACATGCTACCATATCCAATTGTATAAAACTGACCTTTACAAAGTGACCTATCTTAGCTGTGTTTTAGTGAAGTACTATTTTGTGAAATACAGTCACATTTAAGTTTTAATACATTATATATGTATATATGTTATTACTGTTTACAAATAAGTCCTTAAACTTATTTTGTTTAAAACATAGAATGGTAAATAAAGAAGTAAAACAAACAATTGCCTCTTCTAGTTATGACCTTTGTACCCAGTTATTGCTTGTCGTAGGTTACTAAGCCTCAAGAAATTTTGCACATGGATGATGTGAAATGAAATAATTTTTTAAGTTATATATACATATACATATATATCTGAATAACCAAAAAAAACATAAATTACTATAATGATACCATAGAATTCCATTATAATTTATCAAGTTTAGTACCTAAGCTGTATTTGAGCCTAGAAGAAAATATTTCAAATAGGCAAAAGACTTGAGTTTTCAGCACAAAAGTTTGTCTCGAAAGAAAAAGATCACGTCAGTATATCTGAAAATGGCTCCAAAAACCACTTGGGTGACATTCTCAGCTTTTCATAGGTTTTTCACATGTCATATATGGAAGTAAGTGTATATAAGGGACCATTTCCAAAATTGGAAAGAAATGAGCATTGCCACTGTGTATGATTCAGCACATGATCAATATCTCAGCAAATAGAACAAAATAACAAGTTCTTATTTTATATTCTAGCTTTTCAATATTGGTAATTTGAGTTCATAATTTGTATAAAACTATAGACTTTATATTTTGACATCATAAACATCGAACTTGAACCAATACTTCATTCAACATACAAACATTCAACATAAAAATTAATGTTTAAGTATTTTTCAACATCTACTTTTAAATTAAGAAATTAATTAATATATATTATGAATTGTAATATACTGTTTGATACCAAACTTAATGACACAAATTCATTAAATAGTAGTTCAATAAAGTTTTGAATGTGAGTCAACAAACATGATGACATAGCCTTTGACCCATGATCCATATGGAAAATGTTAAAAGAACTTTTTATTCACATGTTTCCAGCACAATGAACTGCAGTCATTTACTTAACAATGTTTGATCATGAACATTTCATTATCATTCAGTTTTCTAAATGTTGAAAATGTGTAAATGGTGTTCAACAAAATAACAATGAAATGAATAAAGTATTTATGATTTTAAAGTTAATCATAAATAGTTTTAAGGATAGCATGTTTGTTTAGTATTTCTAAACATATTGGTAAACATATTCATACAAAATTATGTGGTAGAAGAACTGTTAAATGTATTTTGAAACTACTAAATAATTAGGTACATTCCTACATTTATTGTTCTCTTTAAAACAACATTGGAAGCCTAGAGAAAATAAAATTATTTGTTCTGAGTCATAATGGTTCTCAGCTCTAATAAGATATGCCATTGCAAAGGTGGTTCTTCAAGTAAACTCTTTAACTGTATTATTATTATTATTACAAGGAAACTGTCTGGTAGAATTAAAAGATATTCAGCATTACAACTTAGGCAAATACATGCCTTGCAGATTATCATTCACACCTTTTATATTATAGTTAGTTGCTTCACATAAGTACAATGGATATAACTGACATATCAGTGTTACATGAAACACTTAAACTAAAGAGCAAGTCCATGATGAGCAATGGAAAGAATCATTGCTATGCTTCTCAAACACTAAATGTTTTATTACATGTTAATTCTATAATTATTAATTAATTGTCAAGTAAATGCTGTAAAAAAAGAAAGAAATTAGTTATATTTACACTTATTTGTGGAACTTTAATAAATCAAAATAAATGAAAACAGAAGTTTAATTTCAGCTAGAAACTGCAATTAAAATGTCAGCTACATTTAAATAAGCATACAGTAGTGCAGACACATTCTTTCCTTAAATGAAAAGTGCTGGGCAACTTGTATTAATGTTTCTTAAGTCACAGTGAAATTGTATAGTGCCTTAAGATACTTTATCTGTTACTTTGAAACTTTTCTAAAAGTAACATCAGTCACTTTTCTAGGCCTTTCTAAAGTTTCATCCACATATTTACGTTCCCATGATTAAATATGTTAATCATTTCACCATTAATCAAACTAAGCTACAATCTATAATTTAATTACTCTCGGTAACCATGGTACTACAACAAACATTCGTTTTACAGAACTGCAAAATAATTATGGAGATCAACTACAATGAGTCTAAAACCTGAACTACACAATAAATGATGTAAAGTATAAAAATGAGACTTAAAAAGACTAGAAAGCTTCAAGTATAAACAAACAGGTTCTGTGAATGTGTGTAAAATCATTTTACACCATTTGCATGTCAATAATAAATAACCAGTATACAAGAGTTTTGACCTATTTAGTCCTTAATTTCAGTAATTCTTACCTAAAAGATGGCTTAAGCTGTTGAAACAGTAACATATAACTGTTATGCATAACTCAGTTCCCATTTATTTGTTTAGAGCTTTCAGAGTATAGAATACATGCATTCTCTAAAACCTTCCAATCAAACAAAACAAAACCTATAACTCATATTTCCTAGACTGATAGAAAATAACCAAAATCAGCCCAAAATAACAGAAAAATCTTATCCTTGATATTACGATAAGAACTGGTGAAGCTTAAATATTCATTGTTATCAGTACAGTTATGGTACAAAGATATTAATAAAACAATTATCCACAATAATGCTCATAATCAAATAATTGACTGATGCAACAATGCAGTATGTATTATATAAAGCAAGAGAAAATATATCTCGGTGTCAGCTAAACTGATAAATGAATAAGTTCTGCACATTCAAGTAATAAAATATCATAATCTTAAGCCTGCAAAATGTTTAAATTACAATCTCTAGAAAGTTGCTTCAGTACTTCTAACAAACAAATTAAATAAAAAGTTACCTTGGGCATAAATGGCTGCAGTGCCTTTGGCATACCAATAAAAATTATTGAACATTAAGTATTTACAAGAAAGTGTGAGACACGTAAAACCAACTGCACATTTTATTGAAGGAAAATCATGTACAATTAAAGCACTACTCTGTCACAGAATATCAATGTATAAAGCTATTACGTACTTCCTTCTGTACCAAAGTTTTTAAAATTTGGAAATAAAATTGTTCTGTGAAGATAGCACCACTGATTATTTCATAAAAAATTCAAAATGAATGCTTATGGTGGTACATATTTAGTATTCATTCTATACATTAATTACATACCTAAACTATTTTAGAAAACGGAAAAATATAGGGAATTCCTCTAACAATGATGAGTTTAATCAAAACAAGAAATAGTTGGGTGAGTTACTGAGAGTTTAAATGCAGATTATATATACATAAAACTAATGCTTGATCCTATTAAATGAAAACAAGCTATAGCTGAAAATAAAGCTTAAAAGGCAAGTGTTCGTACTATTATTTTGTTAAAATATGATATCAACACAATGATATATTTTACAGCATAAGATTAAAGAACATGTGGGGTCTAAATACTAATAAATTTTTAACCTCTGTATGTTCAACACCAAACATTATTGAACTTGTGTAGTATGTTATCAATAGTAAATTATAAATAATTCTTGTATAACTGACAGATAGGAAAATATCAGTACTGTAGAATTTTCTAAAATAAGATAAAACAAGTATTAAAGATATGCCTCTTTTTTTTTTAGTTTAATTATTTTTATAACATTAAAGTTATAAAGAGGTTATAAAATAAATTATCTTAAAAAATGTTTTTTAGCAATTTTTACATAATACATTTCTGGAGGTTAATAAAATATGAACTGAACTGAAATACCATATAAGATATGAAACTTAAGAAAGACATATATCACAAAACAATAAAAAAAATATACCACTTTAATATTTATCACAGTGCAGAGCTACTTCTTGGCTCAACTGAATAATAATAGTGGATTCATGGTTAAAATTAACACAAATATGAGACTTCGAAACCTCACAAAGGATGTCTGTCTGCCTAAAATGTTTGAGGCAAAAATTGCTTCTTCTATTCAACCATGGGTGGTGTTATATTTGATTTTTATAAATCACATAATAAAAAAACCAGCAACCCAGTAATAATAAACTTACTCTTTGCTTTAACACCAGGAGGATAGGGTCGTCCCAACTCACATACTTCCCTGGCAATGCTCTCTGCCAGTTTTTCGCACCAGTTTTTGGTGGGACAGAAGATTAAGACAGAATGCCCAGCCACCACAGTGTCCAGTGATAGAAGGATGGTGTGATCAGAGTCTCCATGAATTGTTAATTCCCTATCCTTCATTGTAGCAACTTGTTCCATAGTCTGGACCTCATACATAGCATCTCCTATTTTCAAGTGTTCTTGTAGTGGTACAGGTCTGAAGTCTGTGTAATAAAGATCTGCTCTAAGCCAGAAAGCCAATAATTCCAAATTTGGTAAGGTAGCACTCATGCCCACCACTTGGACTGGATTGAATGTTCCAGTATTATCAAAACTAAAAGAAGAAATACAGATCTCTTTGCATGTGGATGAAATCACTGACTTATACATACTGAAGTTCATTCAAGTTTTACTTCAAGTTTTTTGTAGAATATCATATAAAACAAAGAAATTATTCCCATTAAAAGACTATTATAATTAAAATATGCAAACACATTTAGCAAAGTCTAGTTTAAGACATCCTGTACATTGATCAGGCAGGAGGTTTAGAAATAAAAAATAATGTTTATTTTACTTTGTTGTTCTCTTTTGTAAAACCTCATATCTACTTGTTCAAGCAATCTAAAATTTTATACAACACTTGCTTTTGATGGAGTGAGTCAAGAATAACAAAGGTAGTTAGCAAAGTACATACTGATTAGAACCATTTGGTATTTCGAAGATTACACACTTGTTTTCTCAAAGTTTATCTTTACCTCTTTGTAATAAAAACTGCACAAGTATGTACACGTTTTATGAAGAGAAAGAGCCCACACCCAATAAAAATTCTTTAATTCACCAATATTTTATTTTAGAGCTTTATCAAGAGGTAGACACTTCAAAGAACAAAAGAGCTAATGTACTTTAAAATAACAACAATTCATTCTCATGTATCATCTGACAAGTTATTCATGTTGTTAAATATGAATAGCCTGGCATGGCCAGGTGGTTAAGGCACTCAACTCGCAATCCAAGGTTCACGGGTTCAAATCCCCATCACATCAAACATGCTCACCCTTTTAGCTATGGGGCATTATAATGTGACGGTCAATCCCACTATTCCTTGGTAAAAGAGTAGCCCAAGAGTCGGTGGTGGGTGGTGATGACTTACTACCTTTCCTCTAGTCTTACACTGCTAAATTAGGGATAGCTAGTGCAAGTAGCCCTCATGTAGCTTTGCACAAAATTTTAAACAAACTAAACCAATTAAATATGAAAAAGTAACAGTAATAAGTGTAGAACAAGAATAGTCATGGTGAAAAAATTACTGGTTTAAAATTTAAAACAAAGCCTGATAAATACATGCATGTGCACAGTAAATGTAATTAAAATCTCACCTTACATTATTACAAAAGAAATAACGTTGATTGAAGACTTCTCAAATCGAATGAAAAATATCTACAATCCAGAAAACTATGGCACTTCCTTACTGTTTTAATACTAAAAGATTGGTTGGACTTAGGCACACTGTGTCCGTTAATAAAATGAGAAAGGACAAAAGATGAACAGAGAAGGGGAATGAACTTATTCATGAACTGGCATGAATAAGGGGACCAGAGGTACCAAGGAAAGGTAGTTAGAAGACCACAAAAAATGAAAAGTGGGCTATATAAAGGGAAATAGCAAGTAATGAATATAATCCCAATACTATCACCCCAAACTGGCAGAGATGACTCTGAAGACTAGGAGTTCAGGAATGGGAAATCTGTATGATAAAAAGGAGAATACAGGAGTCATTTGGCAGGCAGTACGAGTCATAAAACTGTGGGAGAGAAGATGTAGTCAAAAAGAAGTGGCCAAAAATACAAGGGATGGAAGAAATGTAAATAAATCAGGTCAAAAGGCTAATGTGAAAGAGTAAAAAACAATGTAATTAGAAAAATAATTGTACATATCTGAGAAATAAAGTGTGTGTGTTTTCTTAGAGTAAAGCCACATTGCACTATCTTCTGAGTCCACCGAGGGGAATCGAAATAAAGTGAAGAAAGCAGGGTGTTTTTATCAGGTAGATTAGTTCAAAATGAAAAGCTAGAAACAGAAATTAGTGTTCAAGTTCATTCTTATCAGTTTCAGGTTCATAAATTTGGGAAGTGACTAGATACAATGAAAGCAGAGGATCCCAAATGCATAATGAACTAAACCACATGATAGAAGATGACTATCATATCACCCACAGAAAAGAAACATCCAGCAGAAATGGTATTAACTTGTTCTGTGTGAAAAAATTCTTCACTTATATACTTTATAAGTATTCACATTAAACTGTGAATTCATGTTGAGTATAATAAACTCAATCGAAATAACAATAACTGAAAATTGAAAAAATCATAAGTATCAACACACCCAAAAATATTCAGTGCTCTACAGTGTTGAGGAAATGAATGATATATGAAAACAAATGTAGTTGTCATCGCACACAGAGGTGTATTGCACTCTTACAGGCAGAGAGTTGTGCTGCATGATGATGTTATCATGTAGTACCACAAATTCATGTGGTTTTACATTAGATTAAGTGGTAGTTTTCACAAGGCTTGCAAATCTCCTTGGTAGAATACACAAATGCAAGAAAACTATTTTGTGTAAGAGGTAAGATATCATTTTGAAATTTTAAAAGCTGGTGTGCACTCTGAGTAAGCTGAATAACTGCCAGTCAAAAAAGGGACAAGTTCAAGAGGTAGTGTCAGATATGCTTACTTCACCATAATAAACAACTGCAAAAAAGAATTATGAGACTTAGAAAAGGGAAACTGTTTAGTACTTTGGTTAGTGACCAAGTGCAGTATTAAAAAAATCCAGTGATTTTGAATGAAACCAAAGAAAAACTGTACTGTATCAAACATCTGTTTCTAAAATATATTAAACCTAATGTGGACAAAAAGCAGTCCATACCAACTGGTGACCATGTTACAGTGCCCCAAGATCTCAATGACAAGCAGAGAATTAATAAAATCAAAAAAACCATGTGCAACTTATCAATCCATTCAAATAGGAAGGACACCTCTAGAAGGGTCACATTAACTTTTCATCTGAGACTTTTAATCCCTGGACACCAATGTTCTTTCTGACCTTGAAAGAAAGAAGTTACAAAATTTCAGTGGTACATGTATCCCACATCCAAGAAAAGTAACACATATGGATCATATAACACATAATCATCATCTTAATGTGAGTACCATTTCATTGAGGAATCTGTTTAAGGATTACATAACATTATCAAGGATTGGTTCAGTTGGGACCAGAACATTCAACAGAAGTTATGGGATTTCAGTGGTACATGTATCCCACATCCAAAAAAAGTAGCACATGTGAATCATATAACACATAATCATCATCTTAATGTGAGTACCATTTCATTGAGGAATCTGTTTAAGGATTACATAACATTATCAAGGATTGGTTCAGTTAGGACCAGAACATTCAACAGAAGTTACAGGATTTCAGTGGTACATGTATCCCACATCCAAAAAAAGTAGCACATATGGATCATGTAACACATAATCGTCATCTTAATGTGAGTACCATTTCATTGAGGAATCTGTTCAAGGATTGGTTCAGTTGGGACCAGAACATTCAACAATCGAATAAGATAGACCTTGAAGGAAGCTGTATAATAAACAATGTCAACACATTGTTCCAGAACTGAGAAAACAAAAATACAGAAAAAAGTGCCCCCCCCCACCAAGAGTTTTTATCCTATAACCTAAGCACTTTTGAGAGTTGGACCTTCATTTTGCCCCTGAAGAAAAAAGGTTAATCTTTCAAAAGTGATCAGGTTATAATGTTTTTACTGTTTTATATTAAGAATTCTTGAACCTATGTGGTTTTCTGGATATCTTATTAGTAATGTGGGACAGATTTAACTCAATCAAAGCAAATTAAAAAACAAAAATATTAAACAGACAACAGGAACAATGAAAGTCAATAATAAGTTCAGGATATTTTGAGCAATACATTTTCAGAATGGATGCAAGTACACAGTCACCAAACTCACTTGGCCTTCAATAAACAATTGGACCAGGGATACCAGGATAACATAAAAACTTATCTCAGAAAACCAAATCTAACATATTTTATAACAAAGAGGCAATCAACAATCTTACAATTAAAATATGAAATAGCAATGCAAAAGGAATCACTTAGCTCAACAAACACTATCATCACAAAACAAAGTTTTAGTTAAGAACTTACAGAAAAGAAGTTATTGTCTTAAGTCAGAAATTGACACTGAAAAACAGTGGCAGTGCCAGGATATTTTCGTTGAGGGGCTGAGGTAAACTGTGGAGGGGCTTCCCAAAATACCATCAATATGAAGTACAGATGGTAAATTATAATAATGTAAATACCAAAGTACATTTCAGATGCATTTTCAATGCAGTTTTCATTGGAAACTCATACTCTGATTAATAATTCATTATTACAAATTAGAGATAATCTGTTTATGAAAATATGCACATATGTAAAAGAGGAAGTGTTTTCCATATTTTATGAATATATGTAAGGGGGGGGGGGCTTGGCTCATTTGGAGGGAGGGCTCAAGCCACTGACTACAAAGGGATAATTACACATTATAAAAATAAACTGAATATGGTAATACAGTAACAAGTCATTAAAGAAGCAAGCCATGGTACAATGGGTGCATATGTTCTTATACACTTGATTCATTGCAAGTTCCCTATCATTTAATACTGTAGTGATGCCATGGCTAAACTAATAGCTGGAAAAATATTTCACAACCTTGCCAAAGGAAACACATCCATAAGTTAACATTTCTCTAAATTTAAAATATATTTCCAATAATACTCACCTTTACTGACACTTATAGTTATTGCTCAACCATCAAGGTTTCAACTTTGCCCATCTAAGCATTAATCTTTTTTTTTTTTTTTTTTTTTTGCTTCAATCTCTTATACCCCACTTTTGTACCCTTGGTGGTATTTGTCTTGCAATACTTTCCACCTACAACAATGCACCCCTCTATCCTGGTACTGTATATAAGCACCTAAATTCAGATATTTTTACGCTTTTTGTTTGGAGCCATCTCAGTCTAACACTGGCTCTTAGTGGGAAGAAAGGGAAGAAGAGTGTCAAAAGAAGTATTAGGAAAATGTTAACTTCCAAAATATACTTACCTCTGATGACATAACTATAATCTCACACTGAGAAAGTGGAGGGGCTGGTGAGGGCAGTATCCATACAAAAACATCTACACAGATCAAGGGTACACCAAGTTGGAGAAACTCACTACATCCAGAACAGGTATGCTCTTCACTCTGAACTAAGTTTCTATATCAAAGATGGAATAGTGCATATTCCACATTGGTGGTTAGTGCAATTGGACAACAACATTAAATATAGATATACTTTTGCTTGGATCCCAACTTATAGCCATAAAGTGATGCATTCCAAACCACTAGAATCATGATAGGAAAGTAAGCAATACTGAAGCATACAAACTTTCTCCTCCATCTGAAAAAAGTCAAGAGGCAACATCACAAGCTCAGAAGGACAGGATCACACATGCCTTACTCAACCAAATGAACAGAGCTTATCCAGTCTGAAATTATAAACATTGATCCTCATTTCCCAACTGAGCAGGCAAGAAGCTTTCCACTTTCCCCTAAAAGTATGGGGAGGATGTGAAACTCTGTGCTCAACCAAGGACCCAGAATGAGACCACTCCTCATTTACAATTATGAGGAGACAGCAGACATCTTTACATGAACAGTATACTAAACTGATAACACTCAAAGGAAAAGCAATACACACCCAAACTGGATAGCCAAGTATTAAATCTGAACTGGTACAATGAGTAGACTGCCCAAGAAGATGGTGCCACTCTTTCTGACATCTGGGAAAAATATCCAGAAATTTGGGCAGGAAGGCCTCCCAACATTGCCTTTTTCCAAAAAATGTTGGGGAAATCATTCTAACACTTTAAAGAGACCCTCTTTCCACCAGCCCAGTGACTGAAAACTGAGTATGGTAAGGACTTTCTAGCTCCACTAATAGAATCTGGTGAAAAATTCACATTGGGAAACCCCAAAAAAAACAGTGCAATAAATGAATCAAGTTCCCTAAATTGTTAAAAGCAAACAAACTTGATTTATTTAATCTAATGATTGGTAGGAATGGGCAGGGTCCCCTTTAGCTTTACTCATGATATCCCATGAGTGGCAGTTTAACATAAGATGATACTACCATATGGTGAGCTCCAGGATGGTCTTATGGAACTCCTCATTTCCAGAGAGCCTGCTGCAATCAGTAGTAAGTATTGTTAAATTGGTTGCTAGTACAGAATCAGAAGTATCATAGTGCATCTGTTTGGGTAACACTCACTGCTGACTAAAAAAAAAAGTAAAGGATCTTGGAAAGTAAAGAGAGAAGAGGAGGAGAAAAAAAAATATTCACTGCCCCTTATAATACAGCAGCTGTGATCAGTAGCTACAGGGAGTAGGCAAAAACTTCCAGAAATAGAAATTGCTAGAATGTGTAAAGAATGTGAGAGAAAAGTACTGGGAAAAGTCCACATTCCAGTCTGCACAATATCCTCCAGTGAGCAAATTCAATCAAGTAGCGAAAAACATAGAAATGTGATAAGCCTGATGAGATGTGACTTGAAGAAGTTTCTTCATCTGTAAATAAAGTCCAAAATAAGCAGTACAGATCTATTTGCAAAGCCACCTCATCAAAGTCATCAGGGATAAATCTCAGGAACTGAATGATCCAATTGAATAAAGTCAATTTGTAGCACCTTGAAAATAGTTAGTGTGAGCCCCGTACCACCTCAGGGCTTTGGCACAGCATAACAAGTGATCTGGATTCAATCAGTTGTAGAGGTGAGAAATAGCTGGAAAATGAATTGTTGAGAAGGATTTATCACCTTCCCTGGCTTACAACATCTTAGAACTTATCAAAGTACAGCAGGAAATAAGTGAAGTGATGAAGAATCCTATGCACATGTAGTGCAAACAACTTTGACCTACAATGTCCATATGCCAGCAGCAACATAAAATATACACTTTAATGGAAGGATGGTACATAAATGTCATGACAGAGAATATAGTAACACCGTAACATTCCAACTGGGTAATGGAAAAGGCCATTTGAGACAAAGGACTATAAATGATTTGAGAAAGCCAGATAGCATTGAGGATTCAAAATATTTTCTTATGCTTAGAATATCGAAAAATAGTCAAATAAATTTGTCTTGTATAAAACGACAACAGACAAAGTTAGATCTTTGTCAAAGAGGCCAGCTGAAGAATGAGATATGGAAGATGCATTTGAGTGAAGTGGGTTCAATTTCCTCGTGAGACACCATTAGTGATAAGTGTATCATTTCCATTGATAAAAGGCCATTGTAGAGCTTTGGACAGATTGAGACAAATACAAGGAAACTTTAGAAGCTAAACCTCAATGCCAAACACAAAGCTTGAGCTTGGGAATATCTGGGTATAAAATGTCAGATCAGGGTTGCCATAAACATAGATGGCCAAAAAGGAAGTGGAAGATTGGAACACTCATAAGATACACTAGAAGATGAAACCATTGTTGAGCTGGTGAATCTGGGGTTACCAACAATACTTGACAAGTAGTGGATCAAATCATAGTCAGAACTCAAGGAAACAGATCAATTAGGGAAAAAGCACAGAAGTGCAATCCCATTTACTCTTGACTGAATATATCTGTCAAAGTCTGAAAAGGAGGTAGCAGGGAACAAAACATCTGCAGCTCAGAGTTCCAATCAGTGGTGGATATGTCAGTCAGCAGAGTCTCAAAATGAAACCAAATCCACTGGAAAAACTCATTATGAAGAATCCATTCAGTCAAAAGAATTTAGTTGGGCCAAGACAGGTGATCTTCTAAGTTCATTGACCCTGGAATACAGCAAGCCAGAAGACATATATGATGAGAGTGAGATCAGTAGAGAATATCCAAAGTTCAAAAACAAAGGTCCTGAAAGCACATCCCCCCTGATGGGAAATGTAAGAGACTACTGTTGGATTGTTGGAATGATGATTTCCCCTCAATAGATTGAAGTCTTGAACCATTCATTTCTCACTGGCCAGCAAGAAATTAAAAAATATTGATGTGGAAGGAAGATTCAAATTCGATCCATATCACATGTCAATATCCATATATCCTGAGTGTCAAAAAATGCACCCCATCCCTGAAGTGAGACATCTGTGAAGAGAAGAATCTTTGATATAGGAACACTGGTGATAGTGTTGGTCTGATACAACCACCACTCATGATCTAAAATGTTGCTTGTGATTAAGGAAACTGAAAGAACCAGTGGGTTGCAGTTCATGATTCATTGGTCATACACAAACCACTAAAGGGACTATGTGTGTGCTTGTCCCACAGGAATCAGAGATTCAAGGAATGCCCACATCCCCAAAACAGAGAAAAAGATACATGAGTAAGAGCATGGCTACCAGTTCCATAGGCCGGGACCAGATGAAAATTGGTTGAGCCTGGCTTAAGAACATGTTGAAACAGGCACCCAGAGGACAATATATAGAGTTGGCAAGAGAACAAATTTTCAGCTCTGATAAGAAAGCCAGCTTTGATGGCTTCTGAAAGAAGAATCTTGATGTATTGTTCTGCCAACTGACAAACTTGTGCCAGAAGTAATCTTTCATCAATATAATGGTGTGAGCACAGGCCCATGAATGTGATAAGAAAAAGCTTGTACAACTCTCCAGAATATTTATGGTGCAGATGTTAGACCAAAGGGCAGAGCTTTGGACTGCAGAACCTGACCCTTGTGCACGAAATGTAAAGAGCAATGGGATGAATTCATTAAAGGAATGTGGAGATATGCACTGGCAACACTGAACCTAGTTATTCTCAGACCAGGTGAAAAATGCCAACAGGATAAGAAAGGACTCAATTATGAGCCTGGGAGGAGCTAAGAGTTGATTGTAACAGGAAAGATCAATGACTGGCCTCCAATATCCCATCCTTTTGCACACAACAAATAAACAGGAATGAAAGCCTGGAAGAACAGGATCGAATCTCCCTACCACCACCTTGACTAACAACTCTCTTGCAGCCCTGGAGTGTAGATTCACACTACATGGATCTGTTACTACTAGTTAGGAGGATAATGGAGATGGAGAACAACCTCAAGTACCAATGGATCTGTGGTGAAGGAATTCCAGGTGTTTAGAAAATATTGTAACTTTGTGCCCACAGACTCTATCCACATAGTGTAAGTCATTAACACCACCGGAGGTGATCTGACCAAGTTAAGGAGCTTAAAAACAGGGACATAATTTATTCCGCATACAAGTAGATCAAAGAAGAGAAGGTAGCAGGTGGGACACACTTGACTAGTAGTCAACTATGGCATCCAGCAGAATAGTCTAGAAACCAACAATGTCAAGGAAGAATGCAAATTAGTAATATCAATTTGCGATTCAAAAAACTCTGGAACACACATGAACATCAAGAAAAGAAGCCTCATGTTACTCACAGAAGGCTCTAGCAGATAGAAAATCTCCCTCCAATAAGGCATTTCAACCCAATAATTCCAAACAACCTACATACCAGGAAGTTAAAAAAAAAAAAAGAGCAGAAGCTAACAACCTTACCAAGATAGAAATCAACCTATTTGCCTTGATGTTGGGAGTGCAGATAGACTTCTGGCAAAATTTGGAAAGAAAATAAAAATTTCAAAACAGTAGCGAAGGTCAAATGAATCTGAGAAAATTGTGATAAAAATGATCACAGGCTCCAGTATTGAACCCCACATATCTAAAGAGGATCAAGTCTTTTTTGAGAATCTAAATACACTTCCTCCTTGTGGTAGCGTGTGAATCAAGGCAGAGCTATCCCATCATATATTTGAACAGTAAATCTCCCAGCATGAAAAGCAAAAACTAAGATGTCACTCTGAGATCTTTTAGCACAAAAGGAGTAGATTGCAAGACAACTGGAGAAAGCCCTAAAACCTCACAAACCCAACTGAATAACTGAAGAAATGCAGCAGGAGGTGGCTGAACCAAACTGGTCCCGTAAGTAGTCAACCTAGTAAGCAGAGGCACTGAAAAAAGAGAGTTCAAATTCTTTCCACACTGTCCTGGCTAAAGAAGCCCCTGGACCAAAAATATATCTCCAGCTCACAATGAATCAGATCACAAACAGCTTCAATTGAAAGTGACCCCTTCCTGACCTCTAAGATATGCTAGATAACAGAGGTGGAATAGAGGAGGGCTGATTAGCTTTCATGCTGGAAACAGTAACCTGTGAATCCATGCCTGAAAACAGCAATAATAATTATTAAATATCAATTACACAGAAAGTCACAAGGCAATGTGAAAATCACAAGTAAAGACATTAACTATCACAACACTTCTGCAGAGAAACCCATGTCAAACTCCTTTGTTGAGAAAAAGGTGCTTGTTTACAGTATCAGGATAGAGGGTGCATTGTTGTAGGGTAACTGAGTATGGTATAAAAGATTGGAACAAGAAAGAAAAACCAGACCAATGCTTAAATGAGCAAAGTTGAATTCTTGGCAGTTAAGCAATAGCTATAAGTGACAACAGAGGTAAGTATGTTTTGGAATTCAAAACTGTTAAACAATTTATAACCAAAAAACATAACATTTTGAAGTGTCTTCGAAGTTTATCACATAAACACAAAAACTATCACATTGTTAAAAAAATAATGGTGAATTTTAAATTGTAACTGTAATAAGAAATAAAAAAATTGAAAAGCAATTTTATTAATCAAAATAGAAATCTAGTGAACCTATACACTTTTGTCAACAAAAAACACAATTACTTAAGATATGACAATAAGTTTCTGAAGTCCAATAACTCAAAAATTCTCTAAAGCCATTCTCTACTGATGCTGATGTTGAATCTTTTATCATGTAAAAAGTTGTCCAAATGCTTGAAAAAGTGGTAGTCAGTGAGTGACAGGTCAAGGGAGTAAAGAGGATGAGGTAGTGTTTTTTGCCAAATTTGTTGAGCTTCTGGAGCATCATTTCAACAGCGTGTGGCCAAGAATTATCATGAGGAAAGGTTGTTCCTCTTCGACTGACTAATGCTGGCATTTTTTCATACAACTTTCTATGTATTTCTTCCAATTCTTGACAGTAAGCCTCTGCAGTGATATACTGGCCCTGGTTGAGCAAGTTGTAATGGATAATACTGGCTGCAGACAACTATACAGCGACCACAATCTTCTGTTGGTGTTTTGGAGTCTCATCACAGTTGGGCCATTTCACAGATCACTTTCTATTATTATAAAAAACCTACTTTCAAGAAATGGATCATTTCTGTTGCATAAAATCAGCAAAGAACACAGTTCAAGATGGCGATTTTTCTGATTTTCATTGAGTTCATGTGGAAGTCACTTTTTGAGCTTTTTCACTTTTACAATTTGCTCAAAATGGTCCGAAATTGTAGAGATACCAATACCCAATTTTTGTACCATTTCTTGAACATATTAGTGCAGGTTTCTTTCCACTAATGCTTTCAGTTGGTCATTATCAACAGCAGAAGGATGTCCTCTGCCCTCCTTATCTTCAAGCCTCACATCTCCATTTTGAAACTTTTGGAGCCAACATTGTACTCTATGTTCAGAGGTGGTTCCTTCACCCCATGCTTGATTGATATTGCAAGCTGTTTGCAATGCATTATGACCAAGTTTGAATACATTCAAAAAAATAATGCACAACTTTTTTTCCATCAATAATTGTAAGGGTCTGAAATATGGGAAATAGTTTTAGAAAAGAATAAAAGCACTAATGAATAGAAGAAAGCTTTAGTTTTTCAATGGTATATATGAAGTCATAAAAAAACAGGTTTCTTATCCCTATATATGACTAAAATTTTAATTTAAAAATCCACCATTATTTTTATACAACCTAATAGCATAATAATGTACTTCATTACCATCAGTAATTTAATGCAAAGCAATGTTTTCATCCACATAGAGAAGGTTATGGTGATTAAAAAGAACCCTCCAACCTAAAAAAGAAATTGCAGTGAGGTTGGATATACTTTAAGATTATAAATAAATAAGTGTTGATGGATACTTACAAGCCCAAAACTTACAAATTTCCATTCAAATTATTGACTATTTTCAGGAGAAATATGATCAAAGAAACTAGAACTGCAACAATTCCATTTGACCATATACCTATTGTTACCCAAAAGAGCACCAACTGACTTGTGTGCCTTTAGTCTGTCTAAAGAATTTACCTTTTGCTCACAAACAAAACTTTCGTAAGGAGCAATTCCAACAAATAGCCACGATGAGAGTCTCCAAGGAGATGTAGCTCATCTACAACTAAGATTCCTGAAAACAGAAAAACACTAAAGATTAAACATCAACTAAATTTCACTTAAACAAACACCATATTTAAGTACATTGCAAAAACTTCACATGCTTTTCTAATATTATGTGTTTTTCACCAGCTATCTAGTGTAAAGTTAGCATTTTCCTAAACTGAATATGTATTTCCAAACAGATAATTACTTCCTCTCACAAAAGGATTTCTCAATTATTAATGTCTTCTACATGAACAAGTATTTTGCTTGCCCCCAGCCTTGTAAATCCCCTTCTTTCTGCAGATGTAAATGTAAATGATCATGCAGCAACCTTCAAACAATAGGATGCAACATTACTCCTATCATTACTAATGCTCTCTCTGATAATGCACCTGTTACTCATTTCAGGATTGGCCAAAAATAATGCAACTAATACACTGGAAATGAGAAGAACAGTTGAGAAATGTGAGAGGAGGTAAGTATCTATTCAGAAATACATTTTCAGTTTAGGAAAATGTTAACTTCAAACACAGTATCTTACCTCCTCTCACAAAAAGCTAGAAACCCTCAATGAAAAGGTAGAAAGTCAGTGAGAAGATGATCTTCCTTTAGATAGCCCCTAAAGAATGATGTGAGAGACCATAACTGGGAGTTCAACCTCAACCAACACCTGGCTGTATCTTGAATTGTACATCAGGTCCAAAATAGGAAGAGGATCCTTTACCTTTCATCTCAAAAACAGGTACTGAGAAGGAAGACTAGTTCCATATCAATGACCCATCTCCACAAGTATTCTATTCAGACACAACTAGACCCATTAGGAACTGACATTCAACAGACAATAGAAAGATGAAGAGGAGCTTTAATGTGTGGTGTTTCTCAAGTCCGAAAAATTGAGAATTTATCATTCATTCTGCAGTTGGAGAAGAGTATCAGCCAAACATAGGTAAGAACTTATGTGACTGTAAACCTACATCTGATGAATGGTAGGTAAGAGGAATATCTCAGCCAGAGGGGCAAACTGCAATAAAAAGATATATAGCTGAGTGCTACAACCAACTGGAACTGTACATCAGATCTAGAGAAGGAAAGATGTCAACCTACTGACACCAGCAGAATGCCACCACCCTACCATCAACTGAGTGGAATGTTGCTTCACTCAGGAGGATTGGTCCCTAAGGTCCACCATCCCAGTGGTTAGAAAGTGGTAAGTGGCAAGAACTCACATACTCCACTAGAAGAGAGAGGAAAACAAGTGCACTGGAGAATATAGAGGCTTGCAGCACTGGAGACAGTGCAATGGGTAACCTCAATACCCTATCTGAAAAACCAAAGCTACCACACTGATGGAGTGATTGACCAACATCTGGTATCATCTGGCATTATACATCAAGTCTGTGGTAGAAAGAGACTCAACAGTGACAAAGCATCAGAGATGGACAGTAATTATGAAGTCCATAAGTGTACAGTCCAAAATAAGCATATTTAGGAAGCAAGAGACCAGGAGATACATATGCAAATTAGTCCTATGGAACATCCCATCTCAATGGTGTGCATAAAATGAATCTGTAGTATGTCATAAGTAAGAATTATCAACATTGATGACAATAACATGGAGTCAAACAACCAACACCTAGCAGGTCTGCAGTAGAATGCAACTTGATTTTATAGCCAGCTGCCATATGCACAGAATGTACATTTGTCACAGAGCAGGATCCATAACTCTTGAGCAAGAGGCCACTGTAAATGGAACGAAAAATGAGTACTTACCAATCACAAATAACAGATCTGAGTGAAATGGTGACTGGTGGTAAGCATAAATAGCCATAAGATGGAGGTAGTGAGACATAAAGGTATGTGGGGTATTCAATATACCACTG
This sequence comes from Tachypleus tridentatus, assembly GCF_004210375.1. Classification (NCBI taxonomy): domain Eukaryota; kingdom Metazoa; phylum Arthropoda; class Merostomata; order Xiphosura; family Limulidae; genus Tachypleus; species Tachypleus tridentatus. Next base: position 33,690,599 of record NC_134830.1, read on the forward strand.
CTGATGATGTCCTCCAAAAAAAAACAGAAATGAGCAGTCATGGACATGGTCAGGTGATGGATTTGATAAGATAAACTCAAAAAAAGGAGACAATTGTCCTGAAAAAGAGAAGAATATGTCAGGCAGTTGACCTGGCAAATCCAACTCCTAAAGGTATGGGAAAGATCACATAAAATGGCAGGGTTCTGGGGAATAAATAAATGTATGCAGAAACCACAGAAAAGTTCAGTGCATGTCAGATATCTTCATCTGACTGGACATAAGAGACAATCTAGATCCAACTGGTCATAAAGATAGGTGATGGAGGGGAGGAAATATAGACAGCAGAAATCTTGGATAGAAAAAAAGTCAATTGCAAAAACATCAGAACAACAAACACACACCAACAACAAGAGAAATAGTGACTTCACGGACAGGTGATATAATGAACAAGATGATAAAGGTTCAAACAGAGAACAAGTAAGAGTGTCAATGGCAAAACTGAAGTTCCAATCAGAAAGTGTAGCAGAGTAGGGAGGATGAGCAATGGAAAAGGAATTAAATAACACAGAAAGGAAAGGAGGCTGGAATACTGATGCAAATACAGTAAACTGAAAAGTGGTAGACAAGTAGTAGCTTTTCCATCAACAATAGTCCACTGTGACAAAGATAAGTGAAAAAGTATGACAAATGAGGAATGGTACAACAAAAACTACAGTAACACCAATGAAGATACCAAAAGCAGTATGTAGTCCCTTTATGCTGATAAACCACTGAGGATTTGCAAATGGGAAATAAAATCAAGGAGACAACAGGCTTGGAAAGACTAGAATTTCTGATGAGGGAGTGAACAAAAGCAACTTGTGAAGATGGAGTGCAGATAGAGAAGGATGACACACATTGGAGAGGGTCTGATTATGAAGTGCATGAGACAAAGAGGGAGAGATGGGTGATGACACCAACAGCTATTGCAGAAGCAAAAACCATATCTTAACTGGCCAATATGGTGTCACAAACAGAATGTGACTAATAGTCGTCTTCACTAAGAAAAGGACTCGGGAGAGGCCGAATTGGAGAACAAACATAGATGTAACTGTTCATTTAATTCTGGCTAAGAACATCCACCACATTTGCCTGCAGATGAGAAATAGGCAACCAAAAATGCAGAAGTTTGATGTTGAGAAGAGATGCAAAGACATTTAAATTGGGAATACCTCATACTGCACAACTCTAAAATTCAAAAACCATCAAAATGCAAAGACCACTGTATCAGTAGAATTGTGTCGGGTCAGAAAACAAATTCTCCACTAGATTTATGGCTCCTGGAATATGATATGCAAGCAATGTAATATGGTGGATGTGAGCCCCATACAGGAGATCTTATAACTGAAAACAAAAGTCCCTCAACTGGGTACTTCTTTTCCTGAATGCACTACCATCAGTTGTCTTCAAAGAGACAGCAAGGAGTGAAAAAACAGCCCGCTAAACAGCAAGAAACTCCAAGATCTGAAAATAGAGAGTAGATTCTAAAAAAGACTACCTTCCCACACCTCCATATGATTGAGGTATGCTCACAAGCCAGAAAAGGAAACATTGGTAGTAAGGTGACAATCCAGATAAAACTTAGAAAGAGGAACCCCAGTGGTAGTACTGGGCCAATCTATCCATCAGGCAAAGTCCATAAGTAATGGAAAGGGAAAGGTACAAGGAGCCTCCAAAAAATATCAAACAAAGCACTATTGGTCAATTGAAGCCAACTGTTGATGACGCATGTAGGCATAACCAAGAGAAGTGAGTACTTCAAGAGAGCCCCATGTCTCCAAATGAGGTAGAACCTCTCATGCAGAAGGAGAAGATGAGGGAGAGACCTTGTAAACTAATCATTCCTAAATCTCAGAAGCAAAGTGGAAAAGGATGGACTCAACTGAAAAATGAATTGAAAAACACCCAAATAAAAAAGAAATTGGATAGGTATGAGGAACAAATTCTCCAATTAATGAGCCAATTGACCTGAGCAGCTTCCCAAAGAAAAAACCATGTATGGACTGCAGTGCTGGCCTGCAAGGACGCCATCAGTAGCCAGTTTCCAATGTAATAAATGAAACAAAGGCCCCAAGGATGAGGTAGCTGAGTGAATGATCAATCAACATGGCAAAACACATAAGGGACAGAGGTTATATCAAACTGAAGGACCTGAAATAGAAAAATATATTTTAAATAAACAATTTGAAGGAAATTATGGAGTCCTTGGGAGATAGAAATAAGAAAATAAACATTAGACACATCAACTTTCATCACCCAGAGTGAAAACCCAATGCAGAATTAAGTGCAACTTCCTGGGGAACTTGGAAACAAGGAAGTAATTCAAAAAGGACCAACTGATTACTAAGCATCAGACTCCCATCTTTTGGGAAGAAATAAATGGACAAGAATAAACCACCGAATGAAAAGAATCTCTTTATATGATAGAATCCTTTTGAAAGAAATCATGAACTGCCTCCAACAAATGCTGGCATAAAACAGAATCCCACATAATGCATAAGGAAATACAATGGTGAGGCAGAAAATGGAGTACCAGACTTCAGGGAACTACCTTCAAAACCCATAGACTGACCATAAAAGTTATCCATACATGGGAGAAGTGAAATAACTTGGCCCCCCACCAGGGACTGACAATGAGGTAGAAGGAAGTGTGTATGACACTGATAAAAGAACAGGTGGTTTAGACAAACAAGATGCTAAAGAAAAAATGGAATGATGTAAATGGCTGATTTAACCCTGGACTCCAAAATGTTAGAAAGATGAGAAAACCAAGGCATTGTGGCCCAAAACCCCACAAAGAAATAAGAATTTCCAAATGTTGCAAGTCTAAACAGTGGCTACTTGACAAAATGAAATGAAAAGTGATTGAGAAGTATAATCAGGTGCAGAAAATTCAAATTCTCATCCTTCCTGTCAGACAACAGATGCAAGAAAGACAGGATACTCCTCATGTGATGGTGAGCATTGAATAAAATGAGACAAATCTCTAGGAATCATAGGATTCACCTCATCAGCCAACGACCGTGAGCCCAACCCTGAAGACATGATTAGTAATCCCACCTGAGCAGAAACAGTAGCAGCAGTTCAACTGTTTGAAACTGTGAGATTATAGTTTCAAAATATAAACTCAAACTAAACAAAACAAAATAACAAGAGGCAAAAGTGTTCTAGAAAACAATTGCACTAAAATTAATGATTTCCAAATTTGCAAGCAAGAACAAACATCTCTCAATAGTAAGACTGCCAATCAAGAAGTGATTAACAGGTACGTTATTAGAGAGGGCACTAGTTACAATATGAGTTTTGTCACATTTCTGTTAGTGAAAGGTTGCTGCATGATCATTTACGTGTAGGAATCCAGAAAGCCTTTGGAATTACAAGGATATACATGCTGAAACAATAAATTAAACCTACTTTTGGTAATTTTTTAAAATACATTTGAGTTACTACTAGAAACTTAATTCTAAAATCATAAAAAGTATTTTAGATTTTTTAAGTGCAAAGTCATAATAAATTTTAATTACAGTACACAGTATACAAACAAATTAGAAATATGGAAATACTGAATAAGCCCAAAAAGTCTAAGTTACTTTCTTGTAGTTTGAATCTATCAATGGTTAATGGTTGATAAACCTTCTTAAAACTTTAGTGCTGAGAAAATATACTGCCAGCTATAAGCAATTCCTTCAGTATCATAAAACATTATTAACAAAGTCCACTTGCTGTTTACATTCTTCTCTCTATGACATATTTTTACTTGCATCCATTATAATTTATATGATTTCATAAAAACAAACCAGTAGGTTTCATAACATAGTAAAATATTGCCTTTTTCTTATATTATTAAACCAAATCTCAAGCTGATAATACAAGTATCAAGTGAAATCATGAAGAACAGTTCACTCCATTGGTACATAGTATTATAATATTAATAACACTGACATATTTAACAATCTTATTGTGTTCATCTTCATATACTCTTCAAAAAAAACAAACACAAAAGGGATATTTTTGTTATTTTAAAGAGAAATATATGTAATAACGTTACAAGCTCAGAGTATGTGATGTTACACGTGTTAAGGCACTAATTGTCAGACCAAAATGACAATAAAAGTTGTGCACATTGAAAACGGAGAAAAACATCAGAATTTTCGCCAAAACGCATTCGTGTTCAATAAATTTGTTTGAGAGATCTGCATGTTCTGCAAGTGCAACATATGCAAAATCCCTATAAAAGTGACGGGTTCTCAATTTCCATAGCTCAGTGTTAAGCCACCGATACGCAATACAGTTACACCAAGACTGACTGAAGCACAACGCAACAATGCCATTGGTCGCTTGGAAGCAAGCGAATCTCGATCAGATGTTGCCAGAGCTGTGAATGTCCACCCAAGCACCATCACAAGGCTATGGAATTGTCACCAACAACATGGATCGACTTGTGACCATCCACGATCTGGCAGACCTCGTGTGACCACGCCCGCACAAGATTGCTACATCCGGTTACGTCACCTTTGGGATAGGAACAACACTGCAATGTCTACTGCCTCAACCATACCAGGGCTGCGTAGGAGATCCAATCAGACCATACGCAACTGTTGACGAGATTCTTAGGCCCCATGTGTAGCCCATCATGGTGAACGTCAACGACGTTTTTCAACATGACAATGCCCCGTCCTCACACAGCCCGACTCACCACTGTCTTCTTGAGACACCACAACATCAACGTTCTTCCCTGGCCCTCCAGATCACCAGATTTAAACCCCATCGAACATCTTTGGGACGAGTTGGACCGACGTCTGCGACGGCGACAACCTCAACCGCAGACTCTACCTCAGCTTGCAGCAGCTTTGCAGGCTGAGTGGACAGCCATTCCACAGGATGTGATTCGTCATCTCATCGGTTCCACGGGCAGGAGATGCCAAGCAGTTATTGATGCTAACGGGGGGCATACTCATTATTGACGCTGAGTGACGTTAAACGTCAACTAGTGAGCGTGGACTTCGCCTTTGCAGACTTTGGATGTTCAGCAGTGAATGTACAAAGTTTCACACATGTCATACAGAACTACCCAGAATAAACTTGTTAACAATATGTCTCAAATTTTGCCTTTTGCATTCCTTTTTTTGAAGAGTATATATGATTCTGTCAGTACCAATGATAAAAATAAATACGTTTTTTTTGCAATTTTTATACTCCTTTCTTTGTAACTTTCATTCAGATGCTATCCACACTGTATGAACTCGTATTTTATCTATTTAACCAATACTCAATCACTGAAGTTTACTCAAAACAAATATTCTACTGCAATTGAAACAGACATATTTTTACGTACCTAGCTGATCAAGTTTTCCCTCTTCAATTAGCCGATTAACCAGACTGTTGGCTTTTTCAATGGTGCAAACTGCTATATCAATGCTCTTAAATCCACCTGGTGGGTCATGGTTTCCCATATAGCCATCAACCCTAACTCCTTCTTCCTGAAACATACTCTGAGAGAGTAGATTAATATAATGTTATACATACTGAAATATAATATACAAAAAAAATATCTATTCACTTTTAGTATTGTACAATACACATTTATGTATGATCTAATTAAATAAGTAGGAGCAAATACATTTATATGCTTAACTTCAAAGTAACATAGTTATGGAATAAATAAAGTAGAGATTCTGCCTACTAACAAGAACATAAATTTGCCTCACTTTTTTTCTAATACAGGAAATATTTATTTTAAAATTGAAATTCTTTGATAGGAATTCAACTTCAAACCTCCAAATATATGTAAAATAAAACTGATATTGGAATTTTAAATCTCAATAAGAAATAGATAACTATCTTTTAAATTTTTGTGAAAGAAAGACTGGCTTATTTAGCATTTATGTCTCAAAAACTCAGCTAGTCTTAAAAGATATTTACAGGGCAGAAAATACAAATTGGTCATAAACCAAATACCTTTTTCCTTGTGACTAGACATTTCTATATATGTTCAGTGATCTTGACTTGACAAATACTTATATGGCTAGATAAGAATCACCCATATTGTTTTAATAATTTACTAAAAATTTATAATGCTTGAACAGTCATTTAAGAATAAAAACAACTTTCCAAGATGCATGTGATACACACATTATACTTAACTATCAATAATAAATAAGAATTTGACATACATACTGCATTGGCTTAGAGAAAAGTTAATGCCCAATGCAGTGTTGGAAATTCTAACACATACATTGCTGTCAGTGCAAAAAGATTAGTTGTTACCATTATTTCTTAAAAAAAAAAACCTATCTCAATAAGTATATCTGCATAATCCATAGAAAAAACATTTTTCCAACATGATATGCATTGAGAAGAGATTCATTAGAGATGTAGTGGTGTTAGGTATGCATGCTTAATTGTATTATATGTATGACTTATTTATAATACATGGCTGAAATGTTCAGCTGTATACTTAGGAGTAATCATTTTTGCTTATTCTAAACAGTCACTGCTTGATTTATATCATTCATCCATTTTAAGTAAACTAAAACATTTTACAGTTAAAACATTACACCTACATGCAGCAGAAATCTTTGTTCATACAGTACTTTAAAGGCAATAAATTCTCCATACATTGTATATATGTATTACATTCCTGGTTGCAAAAAAATATATACATGTATACTACCTAACTGCCCACCATATGACAGAAAATGCTTAAGCATTATTCTTCTGAAAATTAATTCTAAATAAATAGAAGACTTTAAAGAAAGAGCCATTTCGTCAACACCAATAAAACCAAGTTTCTACAGACATTACGTCGACAACACCTTCGTTATTTGGCCCCATGGTCATGAAAACTTACCAGCCTTCTTAGAACATCTCAATTCCATAAACAAAAGAATAATTCCATAAACAAAAAAATCCATTTCACTATGGAAATAGAGGAATAAAACAGTCTATCATTTGTTGACATACTCATCAGTAAACAAGCAAGACAAATAACAACTGCATACAGAAAACCCACCCACACAGACAGATAAATACACTTCCAGTTCTATCATCCAACCTCGATAAAATGTGGTATAATCCAATGCCTAAACAAGAGAGCAGAAAACATTTGCAATAAGAAATCCATTGAAGCAGAACACCAAAAGAACATAGAGAGTTTTAAACAGAATGATTATACCTCCTGCTTCATCAAAACCTCCTTGAAGAAGACCATGACAGAAAGAAAAAATCAGAAATTCACCACCACTACCACCATTTACCTACCATACCTACAACATTTCAGTGAAAAACTCAAACACATAGCCAAAAATTTCATCAAAGAAGTCTGGTGGAGATCCTACAATACCTTAAGGTCCATTCTGGTAAAAAACAAACAGCGACCTACCAAAGAAAATATCAAAAATGTCATCTGTGAAATTCTGTGTTCCCGCAACGATACATACATTGGAGAAACAGGAAGAAAACTCACAACTAGAATAAAAGAACATAAAGTTAGTACAAGACTCATGAAAACACAAAATTCAGCCATTGCAAAGCATGCCACGTCAACTGGACACAGAATAAACTGGGAGAAAAAACTAGAATCATCAACACAGACAAATTCTGGAAGACAATAAAAATCAACGAATCATTTTATATTAACACTATTAAACCTTCACTTAACAGAGATTCCAGATTGCAAGTGAGTAACCTGTGGCTGCCATTGGTTGAATCTGCAGGAAAACTCTCCTACAACCAGAAACAGTGAAAATCCAACCAATCACAACACTCTCTCCACAATCCACTAGGACACTATAAAAGACCATCAGCACCTACACACACACTGTCTTTCAACTTTAACCAAATCTACATCCAGCTATCTTCAAGAAAGTGTGGGCCAAACTTCTCATCTGACTCTTCACTCGCATTCTGACTCGCTGACCCTTTTTCGCAGCTTCGGCCATCACTTCTCAAAGACACAACAAATCTGTTAACATAAAGTAATTTGCTACCACCACTCTAGTTTAGAAAATAAGTGTTACTCTAATTCAGTAAACAAGTTCCAAATTATGTGCTTAATTAACTCCAGCCACATGTGGGGTGAAGAGAAACAAAATATTTCTGACTGCCCCGGGTTATTTTTCGTTCCCCGAAGGGAAAGAAATAATAATTTAACCCAAATACCTACCAAGAAATACACACACACTGACTTGAAGATGAAAGGAGGAAGACTTTCGAAATGTTGTCCTCTACACTTGTGTCTCCACAACAGGCAGTTGCCATCCATTCTACGAAGTTTCATAATGAATACTCTGCTTAAACAATCTATCAAAGAATACTTTATGAACATTTTCTAAAAATTAATTATATTGTAGTAACAATATATATAGGGAGAATGTACATTTCTTTTATAGTATTTCATAAAAACAACATATTTTATGTGTATTTGTCTCCTGTAAGTTGTCCTTGATTATAATTTTGAATTGTGTATATTTTTATGTCATGTTTAAATCTTGCTTTTGATGAAGTCTTACAGATTGAAACGTGAAAAGATGGTTCTCGAATAAATACTCCTACATCAGCAAATGTCTTACTCTGCGATTTATTAATTGTGATGGTAAAGGCAATGAATGTTATTGAAAAGGGCAAAAGCTTTAAAATTGCTAATAAGTTTTGTCTAAATATTCAAAAATCTCTCAACAAAGGTCAAATTCATCAATAATAATGCACTGCAGCACCATATTTTGCAATGAAATATATCATTTACTACTTATTTAAATTACTCATATTTGTATTTTTTTAAATATTTATATAGCTTGTAAATATTATAATAAAAAAGATATAAAAAAACAATTATTAATATGCAATCCAAACTAAAATTTGAGCTTGAGACTTTCACATGATAGTTGAGCATTATAACCACCGTGACACCCAAGCTCTGTAATCAAATATTAGGAAAATTCAAATCCCCAATGTAAAGTATTAAGTTACTCTGTTTTTACAAATATTGTAATATCTTTCTCTAAACATGATCAGTTAATAATTAAAATATTACAAATTCCCACCCATCTGGAATTTGAACTAGATGCAAACCACCAAGCCAATTTTAATGTTACCAACAGAGTTGAATGTTACTGACAAAGGGAGCATTATGAACAGAGAATTGATTTTACGCACGTACGCACACACATATAGACTGCTACAGCCATGCACTTTATACCACATGTCAATTGCAGCAAATAATATAGTAAAAATATAAAAATATTCCCAATTAGCATGCATCATTTTTATAAACAGCACAAATATAATGATGAAATAATAATACAGTTATCATCAGTGAAAATATGTTTTAACTAATTATATATTAAATCATAAATAACGTAAAACACACACAAAAAGCTGCCCTCTGAAAGAAATCACACCTTATTTACTTCTGATGTGTGTGTATTAGCTATAAATAATACTGGTGAAAAGTGGCACATGTTTAACAGTTTGAGGCAGCTCTACAACTGGCATCAGAAATGATGCCTTGAAACACTCAACAAGCAACTTGCTAGTTAACGACTTTTTTGCTCTCCAGATTTGAACTCTGAAATTTTTTTCAAGATAATGTGACTTACTAGTTGTTGGAGTAAAGTTTTGTGATGGTATTTACATTAAAGCAAATACATCATGTGCACTATATGACCAAGCTAAATCTAATTAAAAAATTACTTAATACCATAAAATGGTTTTAAGTTATTACTACAAGTACACATTTCATCAGGATGAGCTGGTTCATCACAGATAAAACATAAACAATTTATTAAGTAGAGGCAGCATATTTTTTGACAGACCTGAAGTTAATTGATAAGAGTTGTATTTTAAAATCTATCAAACAAAACTTGAGAAAAATAGCCTGTTTTCAACAATATTACATTTAATAAATATAATATTAAAAACAATATGTTATTTTTTTTCAAGTTCTGTGTTAGAAGTGCTTTCTTACTTCACTTTCACCTTGTAAAACATGTTAACACACTGTATACTACTTGAATAAAAGCAAAGTGTAGTTCTGTAGCCCAGAAATGAGTAAAACACACACACACATATATATAATTAAAAATAATTAATAAATGTCTTGAATTTTGAGAGTAATAATGGTTAAAAAAGATTTATTTTCAGTTGAGTGTGTGCAATTGTTTAAATTGGTGGAATTGAAAATGGCATTAGTTCTTGATGTTTAATATTTCATTGCAGTTCATATAATTATGCACAATTTAAATTAATATATTTCTACATCAACATCAAAGTTTCTTTTATAAATACATTATAATCTATACTACAAATATCACTGTAAAGCTACATGATATACAAGTATGAAAATAAAACACAATAAGTAGTAAAGATGGTGTTTTTGTGATATTACAGTTGCCTTCTAACACTTTAAACAAAGTATTGAATAATTAATTCTTTTTACTTGCTGAAATTTGTCACAAAGCTATTCAGAGACAACCTCCACTCTCCACCCCTAATATTTAGAAGTGACAGGTTAAAGGAAAGGCAACTAGCCAAAGCTATCCACTGCCACTTTGAGACCACTCTAATCCAATAGTGGAATTTGGCTGTAACCCTTATAACGTACACACACCCACTAAGTATAGAGCACAATTTTCTTTGGCACTAACAGATAGCAAATTCAAGTACCTCAGATACACAATATGGCACTGTAATTACTGGACTGAACTTGGCACAAATAATTAAGAAAACATTAGAATATGGTGTAGATAAACTAAAATAAATAATATTTTTATAATATATTGGACCATTAATTTTCTGTATTCAACTTGACACTTATGACCTGTTCCTCTGACTTCTTTTCTGGAAAATAAATTATGCTTTAATGAATATGGAAAGACACATATTTATAAATACTTATCACTTACCTGAAAGTAAAACATCTTCTCTCTAGCTACAGAGACAAATGGCAAGATCATTATTGCTTTTTTCTTGCTTTCCAAGACTTTTTTCAACATGAGAATCTCTGCTACTAAAGTCTTGCCTGCACTTGTGGGGGCTGAGTACACTAAGTTCCCACCATGCAACACCTCCCCTTGTAGAAGGCATTCTACTTGCCATGGAAACATGGTATCAATCCCTTTCTGTTGATAAGCTTTCATAATGCTGTCTGGTAAGCCCCAGGAAGACATCTGGCACTTGTCAGTACTGAACACAGATAACTGAACACCTATAAGCAAACACATAATAAATCATATTTATTGTACTTATAGTATGCTATATACCAATGAAAAATTATTTATTTAGATAATACCTAAGTATATTTCCTTCATTTAATATTATATAAAACACAACTGTCATAACAGCAACTAAAGAGGTCATTCACTAAGAAATGTTCCTAAGAACAGAAGGGTGATAAGCATCTTAAGTAATTTTTTTTAAAGGACTGAAAAAAGTGCTCCATGACACACCAGACCAAAGGTAAGGTAAGTTACAAATAGAGACCTGTCACATATTATATGTTCAGAATACATACAAACAAGCTCAAACAAAGGGATGAAACTCACTGAAATTTCTAGGATGAAGAAACACCAAAAGTACAGGATATATACCACACATTTTTTGGTTTGGCAAAAAAAACATTGATAATTTTTAAATTAATGTATACTGGTATAATAACTTATGCATAACCAGGTAAGTGATACAACTGAAAAGACGTATGTTATTTAAACCTAAGTTTTATTTCAATATTAATCAAATATCACTGGCCCCTAACACACATTTCTGGACACTCCGTGATTAACCTGCATCAAAAACACAGAAGTTTACTTAGGCAACAAAGACTTACTTATTATATGAAAACAATGGAATAGCCTAAGAAAAACCTGGTTCAAACACACATTAACTGAGTATCAATCCAGCATTCAATGCAATATTATTTACAAAAAGTGAGTGTTTGCTACACTTAGATTTTTCTACTATTATTTTGTATGTTTCTGATGATGCACTTCACCTTTTACAGCTATAGGCATTGCCCAAGAAAAAAGGTAAATTTGTGATATCATCTTCAATAAGTAATAACTAATACTTTTTTGAAAATAAATACGCATATAATTGTACATTAAATTTGTTAAGAAATCATAAAGTATGAAAACAAAAAGTAAAGTTTGAGATTACTATCTTCTCTGAAGATGTGAAAACTGAAACTGGGTAGACTGAAATTGACACTGCTTACCAAGCACATGCTTTAGCTGACTAAATTACATTTCAAATGCTGCAAATCCATTTTTGTTTCAATGGTTAGAGTTTTGCATGATTTTTGGACTATTCCCATTGGCTTATAGAGCTTCAAATAAATATATTGCTACTCATTTTAGTAAGAGTAGATTTTTTATATGTGTGTTTACATTTATCAAAATTTTAGGAGTACAAAAAGTATGTAAAGAATTATTTTTCTTAAATGAAAACTGAGTCTGGCATTATTTGAATCTAAAATTATATTCACTAAACAGATGCTTTTATCCAATTAAGACATCCATAAGTTTCTTGAGCTTAAAGATTATATTCATTACAGATTTTAACTTTAGGCTTTACATCTGGGTATGATAATTAGAGATCATAATTACCAGGATTTGTTTATCTAACACACTGGCATATAGTTTTCAATCTTCCAAAAAGTTTAAAGTGAATAACTAATATATTCCCAAAAATTTAGTAAATTTAGTCTACAATAAAACACTGTTGATAAAAACTGTAATTTCTGCTATGTTAATATATATATATTTTCACAGAGATTATACAAAACTGATAAACAATGGCTCACAAACAGTAACTCCCAATCCTTGTTATTTAATTGCTGTTTTTATTAGCAGAAAGCTACATAATAAGTTAATTACATTATGACTACCATAAGAAAATGTGCCACAGATGTTAGCATTGTAAGTCCATAAACTTACTGCTAACCTACCAAAGATTCCCAGTTACTACTAAAACTTATAACTACATTTCCTGAAAAAAGACTTTCTACACTAATTATGAGAAGATTACTACTGAAATCTTAAAGCACACCACATTGACTTAAATAGCTAAAAAAAAAAAAAAGATAACACCTACAGTTCGAGGAGATTATCAGACATAATACAAGATAATAATTAGCTGTGAAGTTCAGAGTACATAATTTAATTTTACCCAAAACTGTTGCACAGCCAAAAACCTAATTAAGCCTATCTAAAAGTTTCAAAACTACAGAAGTTGAGAATGTTATGCTAAAAATTTTGGTGTTTTGGCAGATGGATACTTTCAGTTTCAATGTTTGCATGTCTGGTCATGCTCTAACAGCCTGACATCTTCAGAAAATACTTGCTGAAAAGTTTCCATTGGAAAATTTACATAAAGTTGTCACATCTATAGCACACCTCTTCTTTCTTCATGCTTTCCATAAGTCATCTTCTGTATGAAAAAAATGGTCTTCCAGCATCCATTTCAATAGTTCAATATCACAGAAATCTATAAGCACTGCATCTGGTAACTTGACAGGTATGTCTTTCTATGAAAGACCATGAATAAACATTTCATTTTACACCTGCTTGAAGTATGTGATGGCTGAATAAATACGTTGCAGAAGCAGTTTCTGTCACCTCTCCAGATGGATACCCTTCTTGATGAAACTGCACATTGTTTTCTGTGGTAAATGGCAGGTTTTATCACTGAACTGTGTATTTGTGGATCCTCATCTCTCTCAAGATGTCACACTATGCTTACAATGGTTGGAATATTACTTGTAGCAAGTATCTTTCTAGATGATCCTGAAGCTCCATCCTATTTTTCCAATGTCATTAAGTACAAGGAATATTTCAGTCTTGGAAATTCTACATCCTTGATATTCACATTTCTTAATAATTTGGTATAAGAATATTTTGTATCAAAAAAGGCTGTTAAATATGCTTTCCAAAAGTAACTAGTTTTCAGTGGTATCATGCTAACTACATAATGCCAACCAAAGAAAACATGTAGTTCCAAATATAGTTCAGGTATGGTTGTCAAAGGACTAACTAATTATGTATTCAAAACCATTTTCCTGTAAAATACCCAACTCTCTATAGTCTTATAAACATTTCAAACATAATTAATCAAAGAAATTAACATAACTAAAAGTGTATGATTAATTTATAAAGTAATTTTCATGCAAACCAAGATCAGGCCCTTCTGCCTGATCAAAATCTTGTCAGTGGTTGCTTTTCTAATGTATGTTATTGGACATAACAAACCAAGTGTTACTATACTTAAACTAGTAAATGAAAACTGTAGTTGTACACTACTTACATTGAAAAAAAATTCTCAAAACATGTACCTTTTCTATGGTTTTGAGAAAAATTTGTATTCTATGTATTTTGTGTTTTTGTTATAATTTTAGTGAACAAATAACATAATTGTTTAGGTATTGTGTGTGCATGTTTTTTGAGAAACTTGACCTCTCTCTGTACTCCTGGTTTCAAAAAAGTCCATTTCCATGAAAAATCTGAAAACCTGCATAATTTGCATTCTGGAGTTGAATATGTACAGATGATTTACAAACGTTTACAATAGACTAGTTACTGACTAAATAAATACACTGCATTAAAGAATTATATGACCAAATAAAACAACAGAGTATAATCCAGGGGTGACCAAACTGCAGCTCTATGACATATAATGTGCAACTTGCAAAAATATGTTGGCTCCTTTTGGCATCGAAATTAATATAAAAGGTAAATAAAAATTTTCAAGCTTTATAATTATTTACCAGACATAACCTAAGAGTCCACTGGATTAGAATGTAAGTTTAATGTTCATGGTTAGTAAATATATTTAAGAGGTTAAATCCTAATTTTAATGCTATATTTGAGTCATGGATTGAAGACATTTTGGATCACCAAGGATTACAGAGGAATTGTGCTGGAGAATCAGTTATCGTACAAGCCAGTTCTGACAACGTTAGTTTTAGTGAGCATGGCTTGCAATTTTGCTTATGCTGAATTCCCATATTCAGATGGTGAATTTGTTAAGAAGAATACAGCTGAAGTTGTTACAGTGTTAGATACAAATAACACAAAACTTCAACAACTAATAGCACAAACACCAGTGTCGCCCCATACTACAGAAAGACGTATCTCCCAGATCAGTGCTAATGTTGCAGACAAAATGCAAAATGATTTAAAGAATTTCTTTACATTCAGCTTTGCCCTTGATGACATTATGTTTCCTCTGATGTAACTGTGAAAGAATAGATGTTGGACTTAGTGGCACTAAAAGAAACAACTCGTGGTGTTCACATTAAAAATGTGCTTAACAGAGCCATAACTTACTATTGTTGCAATAGATGGAGCACTTGCAATGGTGGGGAAAAATGCAGGATTAATTGCACTTATGAAAAGTGATCCCAGCTTCCCAGAGTTTCTACCTGTTTGTTGCATTATTCATCATGAACACCTGACAGCCAGATACTTCAAGTATGAAGATGTTATGTAATTTGTGCTAGAAATTGTCAATTTCATATGCCTAAATGGGAAGACCCACTGACAGTTCAAAAATTTTATTAAAGAAATGGAGCTTGAAGATAAACTAAGTGATGTCTCTTTCTACTGCATTGTGAAGTGGCTGTTAACCAGCAATGTCTTAAATAGGATTGTGGATCTGTTGGAGCCTATTTTTACTTTTCTTGAAGAAAAGATTCTATCCTCAACTGGGAAATGATGAACGGATGCAAGATCTAATGTTCCTTACTGATATAATGAATCATCCACAAACTATCAACTTGGCACTCCAGGGGAAGGATAAGATTGTTTCTGATCTTACTCAATTTTCAGCCTTCAGAATAAAATAAGACTTTTTAAAAGAGACATGTTGTTTATAAATTCAGTTACTTTCCCAATCTCAAAAGGAGAGTAAATACATTCCCTGATATTGAAACCAAGTTCCATAAATAAAATATCCTGAACTGAAGGAAACCAGTGTGCAACTCATCACAATTTTCAACAAAACATACTGCTGTGAATCACTGTAATGAATCTTGTGAAGTTGAAACATCGTGCAATCCTGACAAATCAACACCTGACGGAGCTAAATCATACAGCCTTGACAACAAATCAGCCAGAATTTCAATGACTCACAATCAAGATAGGAACTCACAAGACCTCTACTAACAGTAAATAGCCTGATAATTGTATCAATGTTTGTTTGTGTCAGAAAAATATTATGATAAGACTAAAATTTTGTAAGGTGTATCTGATTAAAATAACTCTAATTTTATTGTTTTACGTATTTTCCTCCACGTTTTGACCAGATATTTACTAAGACAAATAAATATCATTAAAAAATATGTTTTTACCCCTTTTATTTTTATTTTTGGCAGTCTCATTTAATATTAATGAAATGCAAATTTGCACATTTTTCTTAGATGTTTCTGTAGTTCATTATCGTATTAAATACGCTCAATGAAGTTAAAACAATAATCAGCCAGGATTTTGAAAACATTTGGAAAATATGTGTGTGTGTGTATTTTGTGATTATTAAAACTAATACAAATTAACAGTTTAAAAACTACATACATGAATAAATATTACATACATGTATTTGTTAATAGTTATATAAAATTTATGTAACAAAAT
Source organism: Tachypleus tridentatus (assembly GCF_004210375.1). NCBI lineage: Eukaryota > Metazoa > Arthropoda > Merostomata > Xiphosura > Limulidae > Tachypleus > Tachypleus tridentatus. Next base: position 33,707,239 of record NC_134830.1, read on the forward strand.
GTGCACATAACAATAAAAATGCAGGTGTAATATTTGTTCATATCTTGCAGCTCTCAAACATCTAAAGTTTATCATATGTGGCTCTTACATTAAGCATGTTTGGCCACCCCTGATAATCTATAAGAAATAAAGCAGACACAATTTCTTCGTTTTTCATGAAACCAACCAGTAAACAAGACAAAGTAACAAATAATAAACCTGATACACAAAGTCCAGATGTAAAATAAAATTTAAATAATATAAATACTCATATATAGCAATACAACTTTTTAATTTTAATTAATGGAAATATGTCATTCATATAAACATTTTTAAAGCAACATTATTAATATTTTCACACCTACCTTCATTCTTTTCTTCCATTCTGTTTGTTTCATTAAGATTATTTTTTTCTTCAGACTGGTCTTCTAAGGTCTGTTGTTCTTTCTGAATTCCTAAAGAGCTAACACCAAAACGTTTATCTCCAGCATTACAGACACCATCTTTAGTAGAGACAACATGTTTTTTCACAGTTAGAACAGCACTGTCTGTATTTTCTTTTCCAGAAGGATAGGAGAGTTCTTTGTTTATGCTCTTTACCATATTTACTGGTTCTAAAGCTAAATTTTCTTGATCTTTATTGATGTCAGACAATTTTGTACTATCAAAATCAACTATCTTAATCAAGTTATTGTTTTTATTATTTCCATGATTTGCATTATTATTGTTACTAATGACAGAAGAACTACAAACTGAACTTTCACCAGTTTTAAACTCATCTGTGTTTTAAATTAACATTTATTTCACTATTTTCACCTTTTCTTCTTTGTGACTTTCCAAATTGCTTGGTAGTTTTTTGGTATGAATTGTTTGTACAACCACTTACTAGCAAATTTTGCAACAAGCATGCTTGTTTTGTTGTACTCTTTTTTACTCCTGGTACATGTGAGTCGTTTGCTTGAAAATATTCCTCTTCAACTCTTGCTAGCTCCAAAATTATATCTTCAGCAACTGATTCTCCAAGCAAATTTTCATGACTGCTGTTGTTTATGACTCCTAGCTTTTCACTTGTCAACTTAAAACTTATCTCCTATTAATGACCAATCATAAAATTAATACATAATCAGAGTTAAGCAAACCTTTTAAACCAAAAATTAATTACAAAACTCACAACATTAATTAAAATTATATAATTACATAATTTTCAAGATAAGAAATTTTCATTTCTAATTGTGTTTTGTGTATTATAAATATATGAACAGTCTTATATAATTTGCATTAATTATTCTCAAAAATTTTTGTTTTCCTTTACCTAGAGTACTATCACAGATAAATATATAAAACACATTACAAAATATTTTGTTATAGCCTTGAAAAATGTAATTAACAGTAAATATTCCAAGGAAAATGTATGTAATAAAGTCAATAATGTTATAACTAATTAGAAAATCGTAATTATTGAATATTAATTTAAAAAGATCAGAAGTACATGGAGGAATAATTATTTTACTTAATACTTATTTCAATCCAAGAACATAATCTGTAAATTATTTTAGGCAATTATTTCTAAAAAACTTTCCTATTAATATGACAAGCACTAAACAAAATACAACAGCATCTAGCTTGTGGAAGTGCAAAGCACTTTCCTCTAAAGATAGATCAATTGATATCTGAAGATTACAGCCTCTTTTATTTTCTAATGGCAATTACCAGTCATGTGGGTGAAAGTTATTTTGGCAGAGACTGACTTTCCATTCAATGCAATGTTTTCACTGTCTGATATAAGATTTCTTTGTGTACAATGTGTAGAGAACGTTGACAGGCAAGATCCATTTCTAAAGTCAAAATGACTCTTTTTCATGCTACAGCAAGTACTCAGACTATGTTCGTGTTTTAACAATATATGTTCACTGTATTTCTGTAGATTTGTGTTTAATCTTTCTCACATATTCAATTAGACTCAGAGAATTTAAGATTACTCCACAGAATATATCTAGTCAAATCTCCTGTTATTCTGTGAACCTATCTCATTGTTCTTAAGAGAACTCTTTTGTACCTAAGAATACCATAGTATTGCTACTTTCAGAATACTCAAACATTTCCAGTTTCCCAAAACACTGCACAGAGTAAGTAGCACTACACAAAATTACCTTTGTTGATGAAGGTTGATGGTTTTCTTTGTTCAAACCTACATGAATGTTTTTTCTTTTCTCTTTAAGCCTGGAAAATGCAGTAAAAAAAGTTATTCATTATAGAAAACCTTAAGAGATAAATTTCTCAATGAGAATATAAATAATGATAATTGTTGTAAAAAGGTAAATAGAGTGGACAAGATGGAAAATGTCAAGAAGTTTTTGTTACATTCTCGATAAACTCCATCTGATATATTACATATTTCAAGGAAGTAAGAATCTAATCACTTATTCCTGAAAGTACATTTCAAGTAAAATCTGGAAAAACTTTTTGTCAAAAGGAAACTCTAACAGAGCATATTTTTTTTATGGAAGATTTGATGAAATTACTCTAATCATTTGGCCAAGTTTTGCTCTACAGTTTCCAAAATAACATTTATTTGTATTACTGTATATTACATATTTTTATACCTTTTTTTTTAATGTGAAGCACTTCTCTTAAACCAATTTCTATATTTTCATGACCTTATATTTAACTTTTAAGAAGCTGCAAATAAAACATCATATTTTTTATACTAAAATTCTGCAACTAAAACGTAACAGGGTGAATGATGTACAATAAGGAGAATCTTTATCTATAATAATAACAGATCCTATCTGTGTTTGCAACCAACATAGCTTCAACAGGAAAGAACCTAAAGATCTGAAACTTTGCATGCTACTAAGAGTTTTTAAGGAGGTACACCTTGATTTTTTTTTACTTAAAACACTTTGACCAATTTTTTGTCCTTTAACCTGGAAGCCCCATATTTCTGCTTCTTGAAAGGTCTATATAAAAAAATTATATTTTTTCTAATTCTCACTTACTGAATGAACAATGAGTGTGAAAGTTTTCTACCAAATACTGTTGAAAAAGAACAAGATGGTGAAAAAATTTCTCCCAAAACTGGCCAACTTACTTTAAAAAATGGGCATATTTTAGTAAAATTTAATAAATTTCATAGGATGTGGGACCAAATATTTCTTAGTCAGTCAAAGGCATCAGAACCTTCCAGACCCATGGAACACAACATCAGATTACTAAAAAGGTTCTGAGAAATAAAGTTTGGGAAATTATATCAAACAAAACAAAGAATTTCAGCAGATTATAACACAACAGAGTTGAAACACTTTCATTTTTCCCACATTCATACAATCCAAAGCCATCAGGCCTTGAATTGTACATAAACACTTAGAAAATGAAGTATTGGTGGAAAAAGATAAAATATGAAAAAAAGCATAAAAGTCAAAATTAATATAATTGCTTTCAAATCTTGAATTAAATTAATTTCGGAGAACATGGTACATTGAGGCCTCTATGAATCATGAGGGGACCATAGAATCATGCAACAGAGCATGGATATTTTATGCTAGTAGTTATGAAAAGCCATTAAAAGTTTAACAGAGGTATTTGAAAAATCCAAACTGACATTCAAGCCTGCAATTACCTCACTCTTTTAAAAATTCTATGCATGTTTTTCCTACATGATTTCAGCAGTGAAATTCCAAAGACTTACCACTGTCCCAGAATTTAAACTTTTTTTAATGTATGAATAAAATATAATTTGTCTCTTGAATATATAACTTTGAACTTTTAGGGAACTGAAATTAGCAATATACATTTTACATGAATTAAAGGATAACATAAACTAAATCACTACATGTACAAGGTAAGTAAAGGTCTCAGACATAAAAATTAGGTTCATTCTGTATGAAAATTGTGTTTTTCTCTAACTTCATTAATACAGTAAAACAGCCTTTTAAATATTTTCAGAATTTACTTGTAAAAAGCCATGTCATTCCATACAAATGTTCTGTATATATATATATATATATATATCAAAGGTTTTCTGAAACCACATGTTTCTTACTGCAGTTATGGTTCTAAGGTTATCCAAAAACATTTAATAAAAAAGAATATAATAAATGAATTCATCAACATTTTATTAATGTTTATAACTCATGAAGATTTACATCCACTGAAATTTTCAATTGTAAATTTATTCCTCAAACGTTAGTGTTATCAGACTCAATGATGGAAGAGACTGTCATTTTCAAATAAACAAGTAACTGTAACATTTATTTTGTAAAGAAACTTACAAAAGATTAATGATGAATGTAATATTAAAATGTGATATATTTAGAATTCACTTGCTTTCAGTTTTTGTTTTTTTTAATATAGGTCTGAATGATAGATTATGTGGTACATAATTATGCCATACGTTTTCTTTCTTTAATATAGTTTTTCAGAATTTGTCAGTTATTCTGATAACACAGTTTTTACATAATGTGATCAAGAAAGTGATTAAGTTGCTTTCATTCTAGTTGCCTATCACACATTTTCTTGACATAACACCTGGTCTGTCCAGGTTAAAGCCTTCCTTACATTTAAATTGGAATGACCAATCACATATATACTGCTAGCCCACTTTGGGTAAATCTGGCATTACCAAATTATTTAAGTAAATTCAGTTTGCACAGTATACGAACAAGCCAATTCAAACTTGTATGCAATCTTGAGTGATATAGCTTGGAGAGAAAACAGTTTTCTGACCACTAAAACAGACTACTCAGCATCCTAACCAAGTAGTCATGTGTTTATGTTATTAAGATTATTTTTGTGTCTAATCTATTTCAATCTCACAAACTCAGTTTCAGTAAAATTCAGAGCTACCACATAGCTGAATTTCCTATCATTTAGTGGACCTATCTTGTCACTCCAGGTAAAATCAGTTTTATCTAAAAATATTGTATTTACACTTGTACTCACATAAAAACAAGTCTTAAAATGATACATATTTGATAATTCATACACACAGACAAGAAAATAAAACATCTAACATCATGGTTTCAATAAATAAATTAATGTACTTACACTTTTACAGCATATTTATTTTTAAAAAATACTAATAATAATACACACCAAATTATAATGATACATATAGATTAACTATAGTTTCAGTAAAAAACATGCAAAACAGTTAACAGAAAATATTGATTATCATACTAAATTAATGTATGCAATTACAAGTATCCTCCAGATTAGAAACACATTACTATTTTAGATACCAAAATATTAATGTTTGTTTTGTGTAATACAGTCCTTACATAACACACCTGAGAGAATCTCTCTTACCAAAATATTAATGTTTGTTTTGTGTAATACAGTCCTTACATAACACACCTGAGAGAATCTCTCTTACCAAAATATTAATGTTTGTTTTGTGTAATACAGTCCTTATATAACACACCTGAGAGAATCTCTCCGTTTCTCATCCTCAAGAGTATCAGCAACCTTCTCAATACTTCCATGTTTTTCTTGATCATCAGTCAGCTGATTTTGTGTGCTGCACAGTGAAGTTCTGTCAAAAGGACCAGGACCTGACACATTACACTGCACTCCATATTGTTCAGTGCTTTCACATTTCGTAACATCTGAAGTCAAGTGTCTTAGTTCTTTAAATGTTTTTTGTTGCTTCCAAGATTTTGTCAACTTTTTCATCTACATATAAAATTCATGTATCATTAATTGACTTTTGTTCTGTATAAATAAATTTATGTTTTCTAAAACTTACTAGAGAGTACTTGCTTTTAAATAAGGAAACAAACTACTGTTAAAGTTTTCATTAACTGATATTTTTATAGTTGTCATGAGACATAATATTTTAAGCCATTTAAATTTTTAATTTTGACACAAGCATGTCACAAAAGAAATGAATAATTACAATGTAGTTTTACAAATATTTGTTGACCATCCTTGTCAAACTGCCAAAACACCAAAATCCTACTGATCTAAATATGTCAGTAGTTGGAAAAAATCCACAAAACATTCAATTCAATCAAGTTAAATTTTAAAAACTTGCACATGAACTTATCTACAACAGGCATTCTCAAACTGTGGGTCATGTAAGTGTTTAAAAAATTCAGTAAATCTTTTTGAAATTTGTTTTTTTTACAAATATTAACAGTCACACAGTATGCTTGGTTCTATCAACCATTGTTCTACTTAGTTGTACTAGAAAAAAAGCCTTTCCTTTTTCTTATGTTTAGGTCATTGCACATTTTTACCTAAAGCAACACAAGAGCTGCCTGTATATAGCCATCCTTAATTTTAAACAGATAGCCTAAAAGGAAAAATACTAATCAACATCCACCACCAATTCTGGAGCTACTCTTACCTGATAAAATAATGGGACATAGCAGTTTTAAAATAAATCCATAATCCTAAAGTAATGATCACCTATTTTCCAGCACTGTAACATAACCCATGAATCCTCAGATTGAGAGCCCTAACATGATATTAGCAGGTTCCATGCTTGCCCTTTCTTTCTAGTATTCTACATGTTTTGTGTTTTGAAGTTGTGAAATAATTCAAAAATGAACTTTATATGTATAACTGTGTTATTTTACCAATAACTGATTTAGGACAGTATTCTCAATTAATTTTCTGTAACCTGACAAATGATGGAGTCTTAAATGTTCATCCTCACAAATGAAGAGATGCCACACTGAAAAAAGCTTGAGGACCCTTATCTTTAATTTATTAGCAAATAAAAAAAAAATATATTGATTTAGACTTGGACTTTCATCATATTCATTTACACTGATTATTAACAGTGGGCATGAAGACTCTGAGATTATAAAGTTTTACACTTGTATTCATTTGAATGGGAATCTGTCTTTTTTTTTTCCAATGTAACAAAACTTACAAACCCTTTTTGTGTGTTTCATCTTAAGAAACCAGTTGCTGAATGGTTTTTCTGAATATTTTTTTCTAAAATGTAATTTAAATATTAATTTGATATTTTATTTGTTGAAATAACAATTATTAGGCTTTTCTTATCTGACATGCATGGTAAAAAAAAAAAAGAGTGAAACATAATTTTTTAACTATACATTTAGAACAAAACTTTTTTAAAATATAAACCAAAATGCCAAGGTTATTCATAAGGCTACAAAAAAATAAATGAGAATTTTCATACTAAACATGAATTAAAATGAGTTTGTCTCCACTTCTACAAAAACAGTTAGTACAGAACTTGATTTCTGAACTTTCCTTAGGTCCTGAAGACTGCTGTGCAAATAGTAAAACTTAACAAAAGGGAAAAAAATACATCCTTAACTCTGAAAGAAAACATAAAAGAAATTTATTGAAAGGGTTATTTATTTAAGGTGCATTCCATTTCACAATTGAAACTTCTTATTAGATTACGTCTTGTGCTCTACCAACTGGGTTTGTTAAGCCATTGTTCAGATCAAATAAGCATCTACAAAACACTTACATCAGACAATGTTGGCAAGCGATTAGCTACCTTAAGATAAAAGTTAAAAAATTATATTTACAAGATGAAGTATTCAGTTATAAATACCTACAATGTTTTTGTGTAGATAATTTGAAAAAACCAACACAAATGATAAATGCTATAACCTCACAAAAACAAGTTGTAACATTTATTTTACTGTTATAATATCAAGGTTTTTTGTTTCTTTCACAATGTTCATTATCAACATACAAGCAGATGATTAACATAAGTGATTACTGACACTAAGCAAGAATTTTATACATATTTTACGTCTGCACTTACTTTAATTTAAACCTCATTAAAAACTATAGTTTTTCTCAAACTTTAACATAACAAGAGAGTGAAACTGAAATACTTGATGAAATTAGCTCAGTTCCTTTACTAAATTCTTTCACAACCACAGTTTTTACACAGTTACAAAGGAGAAGTTGTGTTACTACCTTTAACTTTAAATGTTCAGTTATAAACTAGCAGACCGTGTACCACTTACATTACAAAAACTAAAAGAACGTAATGTTACTATTGATTATTGCATTGTTAATTGCTACCATAATGATTTTGGTAACTTAAAGTTGTATTTAGTTCAATCCAAATAAACGCAATTTCGGATTAAGTACTGATACTAAAAAACTGTTCAATACTACCTAACCCAATATCTAGGTGATATTTAGTTTTAAGCCAACTAATAATTTAAATGTACTTAAAAGTACAGCTTTACTAACAACAATGACATTAAGTTTATGTATTTAAATGGCTTAACTAATACTAATACACGAGACATTTATTAATTATGCTACTTTATCTTTCACATACTTTAATATTATTAAGTTTCGTTTCAATATAACGAATAAAATAATACGTAATTTAAATTTAAGCCCAACCTAAAACTTAAATAAGTTAAAATATTCAGTTTACATTTTTAAAAATTGCGCTTTCTCCCCAACCCCACTTCCCAGAAAAACGTTAGTTACTGTATATGCCAATAGGGAATTAAATTTATTTTAGTTTGAATTTCGAGCATGCTATTCGAGAGCTATGTACTCTAACGGTTCTTAATTTTGAAGTGATAGATTAAAAAGAAGGCACCTAGTCAACAAAATATACCGCCTACTCTTAGACTATACTTTTACGAATAAAAAGTAGGATTGACCGTCAAATACAAGGCTCTCGCGAGTATAAAAGCGAGCATGTTCGGTGGGAATCGAACTGAAGACGTGCAGATTTTGTGTGTGTGTTTTCTTACGTCAAAGCCACATCGGGCAATCTGCTGAGTCCACCAAGAGGAATCGAACCCCTCAATTGAGCGTTGTAAATCATTAGACTTATCGTTGTACCAACGGGGTACCACAGGTTTTGAGTCGAGCGTCCTTAACTACCAAGCCCAAGAGCTGCTACAAACAATGCTTTAAATCTTGACAGTCGTTGAAATATATCGGTGGACTCAGCAAATAGCCCGATGGAGCTTTGCTATGAGAAAACACACACACACGATGAAATAAAATGTAAGAACCTACAACATTAAAACATGTTTTTAAAATAAACTTTATTATTAATCGCAAATTTCGGGCAGAAGCCTTTCGTCAGGTAATTTAAAATGTGTTACATATAAAAAAGGTTTGAATAAAACTGTTTAAGGGTTAGATTATAAAGAAATTCTAAATTACATACGTAATGCGTGGATTACGTTAACAAGAATGTTATTAAGAAATATATTATTGAAACTGTTCTTTTAACAGTTTTAAAATGGTAAACAAGTATTAAAGTGATAGAAATTTGATGTTAGTAGTGTTAGAAATTGGTTTGTTTGTTGTTTTTTCAGTTTCGCGCAAAGCTATACGAGGGCTATCTGCGCTAGCCGTCCCTGATTTAGCAGTGTAAGACTAGAGGGAAAGCAGTTAATAATCATCACCCACCGCCAACTCTTGGGCTATTCTTTTACCAACGAATAATAGGATTGACCGTCACATTATAACGCCCCTACTGCTGAAATGGTGAGCATGTTTGGTGTGACGGGGATTCGAACCCGCGACCCTCGGATTACGAGTCGAGTGCCTTAAACATTTGGTCATAAATTGGTTTGTATTCCATGTTTGATGAATGAACTGTTAAAAGTAACCGATGATCAATTATAAACCAATTATTTTGTATGAAGAAATAAAGAAAACGGCACTAAACAAGTGAGTTTTTATATATTTCTTGCCATCAAATAAACTGATCGTACGAAAAGAATTTCAAATAAAAAAGAGCATTTGAATAAAAAGTCAAATATCTTAGCTTAGTGTCTCTTATAGGTCTTATCAAACAAAAAGTGACGTATAGATCTAGTAACGTTTACGTAGAGAAGTTAACTCTGTTCTTATTAAGAAAAATAATCATATCCACGTTTTCTTACTTTAACTGGGACCTCTTCTTATTTATAAGATTCCCTTAAAGAAAAGATTTGCTCTGATGAAACACTGCTTGCAGGGACATAGATATTTCCTGGCTATGTTACTAATCTTGAGATACATTACAGAACGTTCCTTCCACCACACTAGAGGATCTATTTTTGTATTACCTGCTTCTGCATCATATCTATCCATCTCATTTTGAGCAAGTTTATCATTTGACACTTCTTCTTTAGCCATTCCAGTGCAGATAATGTAATCCAACCAGTTCTCTGTCTCACTCTTCTTGGCAGGTGGATCATCAGATACAACAGTAGTATTTTCTTTTTCTAAGTGGGACAAACCTGGGGCAGGTTCATCACCTGTACCTTCATCAAGTGGCACCTCAAGTGTTTTGTCAAGAAACAGAGGTTTTAGTTCTTCTTTTCTGGCTCTTTCAACAAAATTAAATTCCTTTGTTTCAGGTTCCAGAAGGCCACTCAGTAAATATTTGTTCATCAACTTTTGTTCTTTCTTCAGTTTGTTCCACCATGTCTTGCTTTACCTTTTTTATACAATTTGAGTCATCTCCTTTAAGCACTAGGGCAGCTTCGATCTTCAGTATGATTGGTGTAACTTTAGATACTGTGATTTTTTTTCTCAGCACTTACTATTTCAGTAGCTTGTTTGAAAGGTTTTGGGATTTCAGTCAGACATTCTTCCAGTTGTTGTTCTTCGTAGCTGTATAATTTTGCTCAAATATCTTTGCTTTTTATCATGTTTTGTGCAAATGCAGCAACATGTAGTGTTGGCATTTGCTCATTTGAACACTCAAGTATGTCAAGAGTACTGTTCCTCCTAGTTGGTACATCTTTAGTCAGCCTGCGTCCTTGTACTTTTGCAGGCAGCACAATTTCTGTTTCCCCTCTAAAATTTCTGCAGCTAAAGGAATTCTGTGGAAATAGTTCACAACTGCTCTCCCTTTGGAAATGGTCCTGGAAAGTTCAATGCATGTTTCACAACAAGGTTTGGCTTGTGTAAAAAGCAGCCTAGCCTCTGCTACTACAATTTCTCAAATGCCTTTTTCTCATTAGCAGCATTATCCGTGGTCACTATAGGTTCTGGAATAAGCCAAAGTTCAACAGTCTCTCGAAGATTCCCTGCAATGTTCTCTCCAGTGTGTGATCCAGCATATTTCTGAGTTCTTAAAACTGCTGCTTGAAGTTCCCACTCATTATTGATAAAATGTATAGTAACATTATCATAGAATTCAGTATTAATTGAAGTCCAAGCATCCAGAGTCAGTGCTGTAGAGTAAACATTGGAGAGTTCTGCCTGCAGTGATGTCGAGAAAACCCACTTGTAGAGAACTATATATGTAAAAACGGCTCGTTTGGGTTGAGAAACTTTTTTTACGTAGAGGAGTAAACAACGTTTCGACCTTCTTCGGTGAACCTGACGATGACCGAAGAAGGTCAAAACGTTGTTCACTCATCTACGTGAAAAATTTCTCAACCCAAACGAGCCGTTTTTACATATATAGTTCTGCCTGCAGATTTCCTTTTATCACTTCATAATGAGCAATCATTTTGGAGAGTAAACCTTTCTAGCATTCAGTCTTCAGCATGTTCTTGAATGAATCTCTCTCAATCATGTTGAAGGATGCCAAGCTGTCAGTCACAAAATTAACCACTGCATCATCCATGTCCTTCTTTTGGGGTGATAAAAGGGGATTCATGAGACTTGAAGCTTGTTGGAAACTAGTTACCTTTGGATGAGCTGGCAGTTTCTTGTTTTGAAGCTGGATACCACTAGGACCAACAATAGCACCTAATTTTTTGACATCTTTGTGCTCATGTTCCAGATAAAATATCAAGTTCGTTGTATTTCCTGTAAAAGTTAAATCCCCTCTTCAATATGAGGAAATAACACTGGTATGATTAAAGTATTATCATCATATTACTTTTCAACTTGTTAGCCATGTTAATGTTACGGTACAGTCTCACGTGTCGTAAATGATGAAAAGCAACGATGGGCCTAGTGAATTAGAACATATATATTGGAAGCTGATATATTTGCCCATGACAGACGTTTTAGTGGCCATTAATTATTAATTTAATTAATCTCATTGTAGAAATAAAGGTGAGTAACGTTTTATTTATTTACGTTGGGGCGTGCCAAAAAACGTTAAATTTTAAAATACAGATAATTCGACATAGGTCTAGGCTCACCTTTGTAAGCGTAGGTCTTCCGACATACGGCTCTCGACTTGTCCAGTTTCTTAAGAAATGAGGCCTTCTTTTCCAGGCAAGCGACAGAAACCAAAAGACTTTCGAATTATGGAACGCCTGTGGGTCTCTGAAAAGTAATAAATTTCATGTTTCTCGGCCATAATTATTTATTAGAGGTTAGCAACGTTCAATGTCACTACTGTGCTTTTAGCATTTTTTGACCGGGACTTGGCGTTCGTGCACACGGATAGAGCAATTAAAACCACGCTAAAATACGAACCGCCGGTTACGACATGCTAAGTCCGAATAATAATATAGATTTCAAAAAATGTAAATCAAGGTTTCTGTTTCTTGGTATAGGTCAGGATAGTAAATAAATAATCCCTGTTATGTGAAGTTTCTTACAGTATATAGGTTAATATGTGCAATTTTATGACAATAGCAAAAATATAGGATGTGTTATTTCGTGCTTTTCCATATCCCTTTATACTTCGCACAAACGCGATTTTATACAGTCCAGCGGCGTTTTCTCGCACTTACCACGTCGTATCAGTATTTAGCATTTCGCAATCACACATGAAAATCTGCTCGAAATCGTACTTGCCATGTCGTAACCTGCTTTCTGTACTAAAATCATCTATACTTAGTTACAGCAACGATTGACAGATGGCGCTATTATTCTTAATGATCGAAAAAGTGAACAATCGTAACAAATTGTATATTTCCGGTATCATTGAAAAGTCGATATTACCGACACGGACTTGATATACATAACGGTTTGTTTTTTTGTTTAAATTTCGCGCAAAGCTACACGAGAGCTATCTCCGCTAGCCGTTCCTAATTTAGCAGTGTAAGCCTAGAGGGAAGGCACCAGTCATCACCACCCACCGCCAACTCTTGGGCTACTTTTTTACCGATGAAGAGTGGAATTGACCGTAACATTGTAACGTCCCAAGCAATGAAAAGGCGAGCATGTCTGGAGACGAGGGGAAATCGAACTCCCGACCGTTAGATTATAAGTCAAGTGCCTTAATCCACCTGGCCATGCAGACGCCTACAATTTTACTAGCTTATGTTGACTTGATGATTTCAGAAAAAGTTGTACTGCGGAATCTTTGTTGTGCCTAGGAACTCTTTGAATAAACCTAATTGTTTTGTAATCGATCATGGGAAAGTGTAATCAATTAATCGATTATGAGAAAAAAACGACCAATCTTCAACATAATCGATTAATCGGCACAACACTAGATTTTACAAATTAAAAAGGACACAGAAAAGTATAAATATACATTTGAAAAATGATGAAATAGTCATTTAATAATAATAATCAAGAAAATATGTGGAGTTGTTTTTGTATGGTGTTGAGCACAAAGCTATACAAAGAACTATCTGTGTTACGCCCATTACGGGTATCGAAACCTGATTTCAAACGGTATACGTCAGTAGACATAACGGTGTGCCATTGCGCGACAATATGTGGAAGCAGTGTCAATGTAATTCTGTGGGATGCGAGATAATTTAGTTTAAATATAAGATAATGTTCTAGTCTTTACGATAATACTTGTTGAGGGAGGCATGTAATAAAACAAGCACACCTATATCATCAATTCTAACCAGTTGTGATCAGTGGAGTTGAAGTTTTTGGAGATTAGGTGATCGAGGGTGCCATTGCTTACAAGACGGGGATGCTCACGGAATGTATCACCTAACCTCCATTTTCTTCAATAAAGAGTTGTTTACATCTAGTGTAGCGATAAATAATACACTCTGATGTATAGGTGAATTGGCCTTTTATGTGAAAGGCAAAGGAAGAATTCGAGCGAGTCTTTAAGTTGTCGATATAATCGCATATAAGGCAAATAATTATTCCACACGAACAAATTCCATTGGTTTGTGCAAGTGAAGATACGTCAGTCTATAAATTGGAATGTACTAAACAGTCTTTCAACTCTTATGTTTCAAAGACATTAAGGGTGGGGCGGTAATAATGTCGTTAGATATTAGTAAGATAATGTTGTATTGCAAAATTCTGCTAATCTGCCTGGTTGAAGGATGGTAAGGACTAAAGGAACTGTGTAAATATTAAGTTTATCCTTAGAGTGGAGACAGTCAATTTCTATTAAACTTAATGTGGCAAGTTTAGTCACCTGGGAATACCGGGTGATGATGACATTAATATAAGGGCCTGGCATGGCCAAGCGCGTAAGGCGTGCGACTCGTAATCTGAGGGTCGCGGGTTCGCGCCCGCGTCGCGCTAAACATGCTCGCCCTCCCAGCCGTGGGGGTGTATAATGTGACGGTCAATCCCATTATTCGTTGGTAAAAGAGTAGCCCAAGAGTTGGCGGTGGGTGGTGATGACTAGCTGCCTTCCCTCTAGTCTTACACTGCTAAATTAGGGACGGCTAGCACAGATAGCCCTCGAGTAGCTTTGTGCGAAATTCCAAAAAAAAAACAAACAAACAAAGCAAGTTTAGCCTTTTTAATGGAGTTTTTATGTCCATATTAACGAGTCGTGTTATTTGCTTAGCATCTGAAGTCAGTGTAATTAGAGTACAAATGTTTTAAACGTATGAATTGACCTTTAGGAATACTGTGTTTGGGATGGAAATAATTAAAATGCAACTAGATATGACTGTCAGTGGGTTTCTAATGTTTGTTTTGTCTGTTTATTTTTAAATTTCACGCAAAGCTACACGAGGGCTATCTGCGCTAGTCGTCCCTAATTTAGCCGTGTAAAACTAGTGGGAAGGCAGCTAGTCATTATCACCCACTGCCAAGTTTTAGGCTACTTTTTTACAGACGAATAATGGGATTGACCTTAATATCATAACGTCCCCATGACTGAAAGGGCGAGAATGGTTGGTGTGACGGGGATTCTAACCCGCGACCCTCGGGTTTGCAATGCACGCTGGTAGTAAATGTAGATGTGTGTGACGGAGATTCTAATCTGCGACCCTCGGGTTTGCAATGCACGCTGGTAGTAAATGTAGATGTGATGTCTAAACAGTTAGGTTTCTGATTAGAAATTTGGGAAATAAATTTAATGAACTAAAAATTCCAGATTGTATTTATATCCAGTAAAAAAGATCCAGAATATCGTTGATGAATCTGATAAAAAAAAAAGTAGAAAATTTATGAGTGAAGGTTCTTAAAAGTCGTTCTTATACATAATTAATAAAATAAATTGGCATAGGAAGGACCCATTTCAGCTCCCATAGTAACAACTTGTAAATGCTGATATATTTTTGCGTGTAAATCAAAGGCATTTAAAGCCAGTACCAAATCAGTCAGCCGAAGCATACTTATTTAGTTTAGAAAGTGTTTAGTGCAATCATTCCGTTGTTGTGTAGTATAACTGTGTATAAAGATTGAATGCCCATAATAGAAATGTAATCAATGAACGTGAAAAAGAACAGTTCTTGCACCTCGAAATGATAATATTCATTACATAAACTATCAATTATTGCAAAACGTTTCTGAACAAGATTTCATCTGCTGATTAATTGTTAGTGTTCTAGTTACAGCCGATAGTCTAAGTTACCCGACTAAATTATTTTCAATCACCAAGAATGCCAGGAGACATTTTGAAATTAAAGGTTGATTCTCCAGTTATGTTGGATCTGCCAAATCCTGTTTATATTGTTGGAAGAATAAACAACAGCAGATGTGGTATATTAAGAAACTTTAATTCAGTTTATGTAATTTTTTGTATTGAAAATCGAAGGTTTAGATAAAAAGAAAATGTTAAGAATACTGAATTAAAAAAGATGCTCTTTAAAGTATTTTGATTGTCTTTTTAAATACCTATTTCAAGTAATTTGGACACGGGTAATTCAACTACCATTGAATAAAATAAAACTGACTGAGATAATTAATTATAAAGATACAAAATGTTTAATTTACTCTAATGAGAAATTCTATGAATAATGTAATGGTATTCTCAGTGATGACGAGAAACCCCACTTGTAGCGAAAAATATACATGTAAAAACGACTGATTTGGGTTGAGAAAGTTTTTATGTAGAGGAGCGAACAACGACCTTCTTCGGTCATCGTCAGGTTCACAAAGAAAGAAAGAGGTAACTGATCGACAGCTGACCACATGTTTGAAGAGGGTTGTGTAACTGAGTGTAGGAATGTAGAGGGTGTGCTTAGATGTTTGATTATATTTATTAATATAGGTATAAAGGTGTTTATTTGCATTGGTTTATTTTGGGCTTGAGTAAAACTTCTTTAATTTTGCGTTTGTTTATATTTGTTTCTTTATTTAGTATTTGAGTGTTTTCTATGGTTATGTTGTGTTTATTTGATTTGCAGTGTTCGATAACGTGTGAAGGTGACTTTTTATGTTCTTTGAATCTGGTTTCCATTTCTCTACCTGTTTCTCCAATATAGAAGTCGTGGCAGTTATCACATTGTATTTTATACACAATGTTGGTGTGGTGTTTGTCAGTATATTTTTTACATAGCATAGAGATTAGTTTTGTGCCTGTTTTTTTGAATAAATTTGGTATTAACTGGAATGTCATATTTTGTTACTAGTTTTTGCCAAATGTTGGTTATTGTTCTGCTGATGTCGGGAACATATGGTATGCAGCAGTATATTACGACCAATAATGTCCACATATAAATCGTTTAATTACAATCTTGGTAAATACATAGCATGGGCATTCTCCAAATACGTAACATCAGCCAGCTCATTCATCAAAGACTCTTTTAATTTCAAGTCTAATCTTAATCAACTTAATCATAAAGCCTTAATGGCCAGTTTCGATATTATATCACTCTTTACAGAAGTTCCAACCACTGAAGCCTGCAAGATAGCCTTAAAACTCTGTATCCGAGACTCTAACCCATCAACAGACATTCCAAGCAACCAATTAGCAACCCTCATAAAATTCACCACGATGAAGACAAACTTCATGTTCAACAACTACAACTATATACAAACAAATGGCCTAAGCATGGGCAACCCAGTATCACCAGTTCTAGCCAATATTTTTATGACACAAGTTGAAACACAAGCAATTAACACAACATTACATCCACCACTATACTGGTACAGATATGTAGATGACACGGTTGTGGGATTCAAATCTACAGAACACATACTTAATTTTTTCAATCACATTAACTCTATACATCCCAGCATTAACTTCACAAGTGAACAGGAAGAAAGCAATCAAATATCATTTCTTAACCTCAAAAATACAAGAACCGACACACAATTCAAAACAGAAATCCACCGAAAAATCACCCATACTGGACAATACATTCCTTGTAACTCAGCACATAAAACAAAACAAAAACACAACATACTGAGAAACCAAATAAACACAGCCATAAACCTATGCTCACCAGATAAAATTAACGACGAATTAGACAAAAGTAAACAATACTTCATCAACATCAATAAGTTTCCTCCACAAACCGTAGAAAACATAATACGCACACACCTAGACAAAAAGTAAAATCAACTAACAAAAGTAAATATACCCCATAATTTAGAAAATCACGAAACCATATACTGCTGCATACATATATATTCCCGACATCAGCAGAAAAATAACCAACATTTGGCAAAAACTAGTAACAAAAATATGACATTCCAGTTAATACCAAATTTATTCAAAAACCAGGCACAAAACTAAGGTCTATACTGTGTAAAACCTACACTGACAAACACCACACCATTATTTATAAAATACAATGTGATAACTGCCACGACTTCTATATTGGAGAAACAGGTAGAGAAATGGAAACCAGATTCAAAGAACATAAAAAGTCACCTTTACACGTTTTCGAACACTGCAAATCAAATAAACACAACATAACCATAGAAAACACTCAAATACTAAATAAAGAAACAAATATAAACAAACGCAAAATTAAAGAAGCCTTACTCAAGCCCAAAATAAACCAATACAAAGGAACACCTTTATATCTATATTAATAAATATAATCACATCTGAGCACGCCCCTCTCCATTCCTATACTTAGTTACACAACCCTCTTCAAACATGTGGTCAGCTATCGGTCAGTTACCTCTTTCTTTCTTTGTGAACCTGACGATGAAGGTCGTTGTTCGCTCCTCTACATAAAAAATTTTCTCAACCCAAACCAGCCGTTTTTTACATATATAGTAATGGTATTCTGTATTCGTTACATGGGCACTCATTTGCAAACATCATTACTGTTACAAAAGCGTTAGAACCGGGAATTCTGTAGCACCCTCATATTTACATATTTGACTTACACTTCATGGCTAAAGTATTTGGACACCCGACCATCACATCCATATGTGCTTGTTGAACATCTCATTCCAAAACCATGGGCATTAATATGGAGTTGGTCCCCCCTTTGCTGCTATAACAGCCTCCACTTTTCTGGGAAGACTTTTCACTAGATTTTGGAACATGGCTGTGGGAATTCGCTCCTATTCAGCCACAAGAGCATTAGTGAGGTCAGGGACTGATGTTGGGCGAGAAAGGCCTGGCTCGCAGTCGGCGTTTCAATTCATCCCAAAAGTGTTCTTGGGGTTGAGGTCAGGGCTCTGGGCAGGTCAGTCAAGTTCTACCACACCAACCTCGGCAAACCATGTCTCTATGGACCTCGTTTTGTGCAGGGGAGTACTATCATGCTGAAACAAGAAAAGGGCCTTCCTCAAACTGTTACCACAAAGTTGGAAGCACAAAATTCTCTAGAATGTCATTGTATGCTGTAGCATTAAGGTTCTCCTTCACTGGAACTAAAGAGCCTAACCCAAATCATGAAAAACAGCTTCAGACCATTGTTCTTCCTACACAAAACTTTACAGTTGGCACTATGCATTTAGGTAACGTTCTTCTAGCATCCACCAAACCCAGCTTTGTCCATCAGACTATCAGATAGATAGTGAAGCGTGATTCATCACTCTAGAGAACGTGTTTCTACTGCTCCAGAGTCCATTTACTGTGTGCTTTACACCACTCCAGTCGACGCCTGGCGTTGCACATGGTGAACTTAGTCCGTGTTTGCGGCTGCTCGGCCATGGGAACCCATTTCATGAAGCTCCCGATGAACAGTTCTTGTACTGATATTTGCTTCCAGAGGCAGTTTGGAACTCGGTAGTGAGTGTTGCAACGTGGACAGAAAATTTTTACGCGCTTCAGCACTCGGCGGTCCCGTTCTTTGAGCTCATGTGGCCTACTGCTTAGTGGCTGAGCTGTTGTTGCTCCTAGACGTCTCCACTTCAGAATAACAGCACTTACAGTTGACCAGGGCAGAAATTTGACGAACTGACTTGTTGGAAAGGTGACATCCTGTGACAGTGCCAAGTTGAAAGTCGCTGAGCTCTTCAGTAGGACCCATTCTATTGCCAATGTTTGTCTATGGAGATTGTGTGGCTTCACGCTTGATTTTATGCACCTGTTCAGAATGGATGTGGCTGAAATAGCCAAACCCACTAATTAGAAGGGGTGTTCACATATTTTGGGCCATGACTGTATGTAGCAACAACTGTAAGTTATATTATCATATTAACTGCATAACTGACCAACACCTCCACTTTGCAACTCCTTTCTACACCACTGTATTAAATTGTGATTTCAATTTTTACAACAAAAATAAACATTATAGAAGTAGTGATGTATTTCAATAGTAATAAAAGATATAAAATATCTAAATATTATGAAGTGAAACTGGAAAATTAATTTACGTTATATATTTGTAATGCAAACGTACAAAGTTACTTGCATGGCCAAGGTAGTTAAGGCGCTCGACTCGTAATCCGAGGATCGCGGGTTCGAATCCCCGTCACACCAAACATGCTCGCCCTTTCAGCCACAGGGGCGTTATAATGTGACGGTCAATCCCACTATTCGTTGGTAAAAGAGTAGCCCAAGAGTTGGTGGTGTGTGGTGGTGACTAGCTGCCTTCCCTCTAGTCTTACACTACTAAATTAGGGTCGGCTAGCGCAGATAGCCCTCGAGTAGCTTTGCGCGAAATTCAAAACAAACTAAACAAAGTTACTTACCTGCGTTCTAATATAAGAAAGAAAAATTTAAATACAGAAAAGCAGATTGGCAATATTATAAACAGGAATTATATAACCTGTTACCTAATAAAGTTATAAAAGAAGTTAAAACACATGTCGAAATGGATAACTACTGTCAAACAATTACGGATTGCCTTCAGAAAACAGCCAAGTTAACAATACCAAAACAACACCATAAAACAACAAACAACACATGGAAACCCACCACAGAAATAATCAATCTAATCAAAAAACGAAGACAATTAAGAAGACAGTACATGGTTACAAGAAGCAGATAAACCAAAACACAAATAAACAACATTAGAAATCATATCAGAACACAAATAAAACAACAAAAACAAAATAAGTGGGACAATTACTGCAATAAACTAAATGATAAAACTGACCCGAAAAAATTCTGGTCACATCTTAAAAGACTCACAAATGAAAACACAAACACAAAGAAATATCCTCCACTTGAACATAATAATACTACAGCACACACAAATAAAGAAATAGCCGAAGCTTTCAAAGATCAACTCCAAAATACATTTAAAACTCACACTGATCCAGATATGAATACATATTTCTACAATAAAGTCACTAATCACATAGTAAGCAATAAACATCAATTTGAACCAATTTTTCCAGTAAACATAACTGATACAAATACAAGATCCGATACAGATTATGCAAGCACATTACTAACAAATGAAATATCCCTTCAAGAATTACTAGAAGCAATAAAAAACACAAAAAACAAAGCACCAGGTGAAGACGAAATACAAGCTATCTTCCTAAAAAAGGGCACTCCGAAATTGTTTGACCACCTGAATTCACTTTTTAACTTATCACTATCCTCAGGATACATCCCAGTTTCTTGTAAGCTTGCAAATATATTAATGTTCCATAAGGAAGGAAAGCCAGCGAATAAACCTCACAGCTACCGACCAATCAGCCTGACCAGCTGTGTAGGCAAAATTCTTGAAAGAATAATCAGTAATAGACTCTCCACATTCTTGGAGATAACATCAAAATTGCCAAAAGAACAAAATGGATTCAGGAAATTTAGACAAACGACAGACCACCTAATCAGATTAACCGAAACCATAATAAATAGCTTCAACAAAAAAGAACGCACAGTCGCTTGCTTCCTTGATATCGAGAAAGCATTCGACACTGTTTGGCACGATGGTCTAAGGTTCCGAATGAATGAAATGGAACTACCGCGAGGAAGTATTCGCTGGTTATCTAACTTTTTGGAAAACAGAAAATGTAGAGTAAATGTTGAAGGAACATTTTCTGAATACTTTACTCCTGAAGCTGGTGTCCCTCAGGGAGGGGTGGTTAGCCCTATACTCTTCATCATGTATGTAAACAATATGCCACTGAGGGATCCGAATCATGGATTCTCTTCACAGTTCGCAGATGATGTGGCAGTCTGGAAAAGTGCCGCAACACCCACGATAGCAGCCACGAACAAACAACCGCAACTAAATAGAATAAGTGAATACTGTCAAAAATATAGAATAAAAATAAACACAGCAAAAACACAACTCGTAGTCTTTACGAAATCCACAAAACACAAAAAACAACAGCCAGAACTATATATGAATGGCACTCTACTCCAGATTGCCCCATCGGCAAAACTTTTAGGTCTAACCTATAGTTCAAAATTAACTTAGATTAATCATGTCAATGAAATTAAAAATAAGTCTGGCGAAGAACTAACTATGCTAGGAGTCTAACTGGTAAAAAACAGTGGAACATCTAAAGATAGCATACTAAAAATCTATAAAACATACATTAGACCAGTAATAGATTATGCAGCTCCAGCATGGATAACTGTAAGCAATAAAATAATTAAAACCAAACTAAACAATCCAAAACACACTCCTCACAACTGCATACAGAGTTCCAAGAACAATATCATCTCAATTCATTCACAAATACTCGAACATACCAACCATACCAGATAGACTCCTACATATTACAATTATGTACTTTAATAAGAAGTGGATGAAAAACGAATTACTATGCGAACTAGACAGGTACTTCATACATGATGAAGCTAGTCCTAAATATCTCTCCCC
Organism: Tachypleus tridentatus; assembly: GCF_004210375.1. Classification (NCBI taxonomy): domain Eukaryota; kingdom Metazoa; phylum Arthropoda; class Merostomata; order Xiphosura; family Limulidae; genus Tachypleus; species Tachypleus tridentatus. The sequence continues at coordinate 33,729,396 of NC_134830.1, forward strand.
AGTTAACTTATATTTTAAATATAAAAATAAATAAAAAAATATAAAAACTTTAAATAATAATAAAAATATAAACTTTAAATTTTTTTTAATTTATAGTTTCTATTTATGTATTTAAAAAAATGCCACCAGCAAACTTGACATTCTGCTAATAGAATAAAAACTGTATACGAGCAAAATACATGGACATTGTCCTGAAAAGGACCAGATAAAATTCAGTTCACAGTCATAAATATCAATCAGCCAAGAATATAAGTACGGGGAGGAGGAAGAGGTCATAAAGAACCTGACCCTCCAGGGTATGTACCCAAACACCGACGACATTCATTCATTACCTGCGTTCTACCCACATCATGAAATCGAAAACGATTTTTACCACTGTAAACTTAGAAGACAACTGGAATAATAAGTAAAAACACCCACTAATAAATGGTCATCTAATTATTTATTATTGCATTAAACGTTTTGGACGTAAACTCTTTCTCACGAAACAGTGAAAATAAGAGTCCATCAACAAAAACCTTGAATTATCTACATATAAACTTTTTAATAATTATATTCATCAAATTAAAGATAACTTCGAATTAAAAAGTAAACAAATGCTGTTTTAAGGGTGTTTGTTTATAACAGTTTAATTATTTTGAAGTTAAGCACAAAGAGCTAAAACTGAACGTTATAGAAATCGAGGCAAAACATTTGCGTAACATTGTGTGTAATAACTACGTCATTCACGTAAACCTATTGCCGCAGTTGTGCTGGACAGAACGTCATAATTCTTCTTACCTGTTGAGGCTAGATCCATATTTAATTAGCAGAATAAAAGGTGATTCTTTTCACGTCTCTGATTGCATCATAAACCTTTCATTAACAGATTAGGTAGTAGTACACTGATAGTACTAATGGGGAATATGATATTGTCATCTTGACACATTCTGAACTGCTTTGGCGAGACATAAAAACGTGATTGTGTTGAATTAGAAATACATTAAATATAAACATTTGATAAGAGTTTAAAAAACTAAATGATAAAATATCTCATTGGTACTTATAATCAACAGAAAAATGTTTCTAACCATCTTGGTTCTATCACGTTTGAAAGGAAAACTTCTTTCAGAAAATGTTTTATACAAAGCGATAGACAACATTGCTTTTTTTTTTCATTTTAGTAGGATTCGTATGCCATGCGCATTACAGGGAATAAATCCGGAATTTTAGCATTAGAAGCCTTCAGGCTTATTGTTGAGCACATGCTGATGGAGATCAAAGAGTGACTATTTATAATAGCTCAAACATTTCCTAACTTCTAGATCACGGATGGTACTATTCAGATAAAATTCTTTGTTCATGATCAGTTTGTTGGATGTCTACGTATCACGCCAAGAAGAAAGGCAATTTCATGATCCCAAAATCAAAAAGAGAAAATTTGTACAGTATCAAAATAATTGCAACACTCTAGTAGTTAAAAGTTTACATTAAAAAATAAAACAACTAAAAATTATAGAAATCGCGAAGGGCTCGTTCTTGTAAACATTACGTTAGGCAGGTATGCTGCAACTGAAATCTTTATAGATGATTCAATGAGCACGTCTTCTACATTGCCTACCAAATACAATTTTTTTTTTATAAATTCTAAGAGTTTTTAGCCTCACTTGTTGATAAGAGATGGAATCACTAAAAAAAGAATTTTAGTCTTTGAAAAATTTGTATGTTAAATACTTTAGAAAAAATACGTTGGTAGCATCAATGCAATATACTCTTTAAATTCTAAGCACATAGAGTTAAAAAAAATCATATGTATGATACAAAAATTTTGTTTTCATAGCTCCAAAAACAAAATCACTGTCATATTTTAAGGTTACTTCAGTGGAAGTAAGTTTCATTCATATCATTTAACTACATGGTAATTGATCATAGACAAATCTGAAACAAGAGTTGCATGGGTTACTGATAAGGTTGATGCACAGACCTTCTATTGGGAACTATTATGATGGATGTTTTCTGCATTGAAGTCACCAACAATCAAAACATATTTTATTTCAATGTGATGTTAGACTGATAGTGAATATTGACTCGTCTGTATTATGAACATTTATGACAGCGAGCTTGGACTGCTTCGAAGATGGATAATGACTGTGTCAACTTCGAAGTTACTATCATTCGCAAGTGCTAGAGGGCCATCTGATTAATTATTTTCAAATTTTACATCAAAGTTTTTGATTTAAAAACGTTTTCTCTTCCACTGCAATTTTATCTTTCACTATTGTGTAGTTTTCAAAAATAGATTTAACATTTTTGGTGTGAAGTTTCTTTTCTATAGCACTGTGATGTGTATATTGCTTTTATGCAGGATGTCAGTAAACTTTTCTATTTCTAGTCTTATTTTATCACTGTTTAATTTTGAAGTGTCCAGTGAGATCCCAGTAGCATATTTACTGGCAAATCATCTGAGAACACCTGTAAGACCTGGTGTGTCAGTTTCCACGTACATGGTAACGTTTGAAAACAGAAGTGCCAGAGCCCACTTAGCCATCCTAGGTTCAACATCAGCCTGTTTGACAAAGGTGGCTCTATGGGGTTATTTGCTTCCACTACCACAACGATGTAGTCTAATGAAGTAATACCCATCTGTAAGTTGGAGTTTGGGAGAGCACTTTCTAAGTGTATCTGTCCGTGTCAACTTTGCTAGATATGGCTAACAAAATCAAAATATTCCTCTACCTGTTATACTTTTCATCTCTTTTTTAAAACACAATGTTTCTCTCTTATTTGTCAATTAAATTTTAATTTATAAAACAAAATAACCTTTAAAACTTTCATACACTGAATGACCCATGGCATTTTGTCTAAATGATTAAATAATACCGTATAGTACTGTGAAGTGTGCATGTGTTAAAAGACTGGGTCCATAAAACATGATTATAATATCAAAATCACATTTAAGCTGATTTTGTGTAGAGATCGTACAATTTTTTTTTGCAGCCACAAATGTAAACAAAACTAAATGAACGACAAGTTTCTTTCACAAATTCTAACCTTATCCATCGATTTTTCAAAGCATTTATAACTTTTATAGTATTAATAATAATTTTTGTAGAGCTACAATGCTTTGTCTGTTTATCCTCGTGATACTGATGACAAAAACTAATTTCATCATGTAGGTTCATTTAACCTCTATTCAAATTACATAATAATTAAAAATAAATCTATGGTAAAATGAACTATGATTATGATTTGACTGTTTCTTTTTTTCCTTTTCTGAGTGATAACAAGTTGATCAACGATGCTGCATTTAAATGAGAGGCCATATAATAGTTAAACATATATTTTCCACAATTTCACAGATGTAAATGATAAGAATCAGTTGACACCTCACACTTTTCATATTATTAATCAGTGTGTCTTTTGATCTGTCTTCAACACAAAAGATAAATGACAAACAAGTCTAAGAGACAACGATACTTCGAAAATATACATTACACAATTCATTTTAATGACAAACATACAAGACTAAGTTGTTTAGATAGAAAATACATTCTCAAATCTTTTAACTTGTGCTTACCAGGTTACCTTGAAAAAGGAAACTTGAATGTATTTCTGAATCTATCACAAAGCTATTCAGACTAACTGCTGTTGTCTCTAATTTTGAACTATTCACCACAAGAAAGGCAGCTAGCCAGAAGTACCCTACAACCCACTATTCATGCTAGGGGATAATTATCTTTCTATAGTGTACCTATAGCAGAATAATATTTGGTAATATGACACACATTTAAACCTAGTTTGTCAGCTTCAAAATTTAGGGCTCTACCACATGATCAACTGGCATATAAAACTTGTCTGATGTGAATCTTGCAAATTTGATGAGAATATCTAACTGGTTTTAAAATCAGGAGATTCCACAACCGTATTTTTACAAAGAGTGCAGTAAATCAAAGGTCATAAAGTTGTTTTTGAGAAGCTTTTATTCATACCTTTTTCATTAAAAACTAAATATTCAACTTCTTATAGTATGAAATAAAATTTAAACTTGTAATACCCCCTATACAATCTGAAATAATGAACTAATATTTATTTTCTCAATTTTATTTAGAACTCAGGTAAGTTTTGTATTTCTGTGACATTCTGTTGCACACTATATAAATCTCTTTTAAAATTTCCAAGTTCAACAGTTTTTTTTTATATGCTAAACTAACTAATATTTAACATTTAGCAGCAATAGTAGCCTTTCAGTGAACTGCAGTAAAACAAATCTCCACGTAACCCTGATGCTGGATTAAGTATTTTACTCTAATTATGCAGTATAATTTTGTGAAAAGCACTATAACATTATCTTTCTCAAACGATTAAAATACTGTGCTTTTAACACTCAGTCTCATGTGAAAGTGAACAAAACTCAAAAATACAGAAGCTTCAAGTAGGAAAACACAATTAATGATTCCTGTGATCAAAATACAACTAATTTTCTTCATTGAATTTTTCTCACAAAACCTTTGTGCATGAATTTCAAAACACACTAAAAGGTTTATTCAATCTACAAGGTTTTGTTATATTTTGTGAAAATACAAGAAACAATAACACAAGTTATAATAACTTTTTTCTGGTCCAAATTAAAACTTACCATTACTCATTGTTTGGAAATGTGTATATATACGCCAAGTTTAAATTCACCATGGTTAACAATCACTTCACAAGCTTTATGTTACTACCTTATATCCTAACTATATATACCAGGTATATTCAAAGATTTAGAGCAAGTACATGTGCAATATCTACAAAATTATATCTGGTGTCAACAATCTAATATAAAACTTCGAAAACTAAAAGTTTAAGAATATCCATATAACAGATTTTTCAAAATAAGCACACTGGGCAAGAAAATGAAACACTTCCTACTGTCTATATTATCCTAAGTGTAAGAAAACATGAAAACAAACATTTTCTACAAAATAATATCTAACCAAATCATATTTTCCCATAATAAAAACTTGCATGAATGATAATTTTTAGATAGTACATCAGTGCTGAATTTATCATTTTTTAAACTTCAGATCTAAAGTAAAAATTATAGTAGTAAATACGTGTACGTGTACATCAACAGTAAATACTTGAAATACAGTGTTTTTTATCAAAGATAACATGTCTGTATGGGTATTTTGTAATCCACATACTATGAATTTTTAATATATATTTGTATTGTATGTACAAAAACACCAACACATACGTTAATTAAGATAATTAACCCTGGATTCACAACAAAATCAGGGAGATGCAATTAAGTGAGCTTTAAATAATTTTCACAGCCTTCGTCACCTGCAAAAAAATAAAGAAATTATTACCATGGAAATCCATAGTTTCTCTATATATATATCTGTAACGTGTTATTAAGCAGCTTTATGTTTACAGTCATCATTGCCATGACAACAACAACTTCAATGAAAACTGTCAAATTTACTGTGTCTCCATTGAAAATTTACATTAATACATTCTATAACATGCTAATACGTTGTTATTCACTGCACATTTATATTAGTTAACAAATTAATGACACTGGTAAAATATATGGTTAATATGATCATTGAATTAAAATCCATATAAAAAACTATCTTTAAAGATACAACACTAACTATACTCTGATAATAATTGCTGATTAAACATCTGGAACAAGGGGAGTAATCAATTTTACTTGGCTTTTTGTGCCTTCTCAAAAGGAAAACAGTTAACAAAATGCATGAAATAATTAGTAAATAATATTTAATTTTGGCTCTTAAAAAAACTAATTTTTTATGTCACTAAACTTTCAATACTTATGAGAAAATGTTTTGAAACAACCTTAAAAATATCTCGTCTCAAGATTTAATTTTCTTTAGTGGTTCATTCACCTTTATATTTCAAGTTGTGTGTTTGTTGTATGTGTTTAAAAATATAACTGTGTTTGTGAATACAGTTTAGTTACAATGTTAAGTACTTTAGAATTAGTATGTTTGTAACTATGACTAGCATATCTGTAGCAAAATTAAAATTTTTTAAAGCTAAAGCAAAAGTAGTCATTCCTCATAATATTACATATTAACATAAGAAATTAAAAAATTAAAAATATTTAGGTGGTGTTGATGTTTGATATTTAATACCTTTTGTTTATTTTTGGCAGAGAGCACCATTAGTTGAGATGTTTGTGTTGAGCATTGCTCTAAACAGTACGGGATGTTTTTTAAACCTATTTATAGGTTAAAAAACCTAATATATTTTACAGTTTTGGGACACATTGTTCTAATGACTGATATATTTTTTGCGTTAGGAAATGTATATTTGAAAGGTGCATTAACTTTCTTCAGATAACAACAAAAAAGAGGCCTAGTAAGTAGAGTTACATGTGTGAAATGTTCACATGAGAAGAGCATGTGGTGATTGAGAAACTGCTAATGTGTTCTCATCAGTGAAAGTAACTAGCATGGGAACACTAGGGTGCTGCCTCCCTGGAAATGTCATACTCACCTAATTTTAGATTTATCCCCAGTATATATGTAACATTGTTCCTTACTGTTAAGAACTGGTTCTCATTGTGATTCATTGCTTTTCACAAACACATAAACTACTTCCATGTTATAAATCCAGCAAAAAAACATAAAACTAAACAAAATAGATGTGAAAAACCTAACATTTGAAATTGCAAAGTTAAATATTCTGAAAATCGCAAATCAATTATTCATTTAAGTAGAGTAAGACAAAGGTACTATTTATTTCATATCTTTCAACTTTTCATTTCACTATGCACTGATGATTTTGGTACAATTAGTGAACAGGGTAGAGAAAATTAGAGAAAAAAAAAAGTTAAATAATTAGTATATTATCAAGATATTTATATAAACTTGTATATATTTTTTATTTTATTTTAAAGGTGAGAGGGTAATTATATACATACCACCTACAGGATCATAAAGTTCCCTTAAATGTTCTATAAAACCAAGGAAAGGACACTCTTAAAAGTTTTGTTTTGGTTCTTAACTGTTCATTTCTCATCTATTATAACTGCTCTAAATGCAAGTATCCTTTTAACACAAGATAATGAGTGGAATGGAAAAGTTTGTTTGTTTACATGTGTGATAAAAATAATGTATGGTGGTGTACAATTTTTACAAATAATGCTTAACTGTTTAATGTTCCATTGTAAATAAATATTTAAAGTAGCACTCATCAAACACTGCTACAAACTTTGATTATTTCATGGTAGTTAACATTCAAAGTTAAGACACAGCTTAAAACCAATTAAAAGCGAGTGAAAATAGCATTACAAATAAAACTCTGTCTAGAGTAGTGTTTCTCAACACTTCCCATCCAATCACTGTAATCTATGCTACAAAATGTTAGGGGTGGCATGAAAATTGTAGACTACATGCAGAGGTGTCATTTTCAATAAAAAAGTCTGAGAACACTGGTCTGGAACAAATTTAGTTTTAAAATAGTTACTGCTATATACTTGGATGTATTTAACCATGCAAAAATTCTAATTATAACATCAGATCAAATAAGAGAAATGTTCTATTCTCACCGTGGGATTGTTCCAAATAAAGCTAATAAAGAAAATACAGTCCTTCACGACGTAAGGGATTGAGTAGTCTCCATTCACGCTTGACTTGAATGTACTGCAAACAGGAACGGGCACAGATCAAGATACCTAAAGCAAAAAATAAAGTATAATTTTAATACCTACAGAAATATATCCAAGCATCACTTTATAATAGCAACTAACATAAAAGAAACTGATTTTTATCTAATATTAACATTCTAGAAACATTTTAGACTAAAAATTATACTTTTTAAAAGCATTCAGGATATGTGCATATTAACATACTTTGCACTAGTTTACTAGTAAGTATATATATCAAGCTTATGCATATTGTGAAAAAGATCACAAAATACACAGTTGTTGTTTTGTGTAATATGCACATGTGTAACATACTTTTATTTATTATATTTTATATTATTATTTTGAAAATAACGCTACTAATTTTACTTCTTATATTCTGTCCTTACCAAATGCCATTATGATCCACCACAGCCATTCATTTTCTGAACTAACCAGGTCAGTAGAATGCTGAAAATGACAACATGAGGAAATAAAACTACAACCAGTGGTTAGAACCCAAATTAAACTTGGTTTATAATAATGTATTAGGTTCCTATCTTTCTTATTATATGGCATTACCTGAAACACGTGATAAGAATATTAGAAATCAAATCTGATTCAACAATAACATTATAATTTATAAATATCAATGTTGGCAGCATCCTTCACTTTACCAAATTTAAAATTCAAACACAACTAAAATGGGATATAAAAATGTATCATTTAAAAAACAATGTTTTGCCACAATTTTAATTTTAAATCAGAATTTATGTCAGTTTATGTCTTAATATCACTCCAAAGATCTGTGATTTTCTATCAACGTTTTATATCATCCACTAAAAAATGTTTCCAAATTATACACAGACACTTATGAGACCAGACTGATAAATGGCAGTTCAAAAATTCATTGTGTAAAGATGTAAAACTCCAAGAAGCTATCATAGACAAATAATACCAGTATACATGAATTCTCACCTTTACAATGAGGGTCCATTTAGCGAGTGATAGCCCAAATCCAGCCAAAGCTCCATACCGCCCAGCTAGAGTTTGACAAAAGCAAACCAATAGGAGAAATCCTACCCAGTTGAAGAGAAATGCCACTGGAAAGAAATATTAAATTTATAGAGTCCAGCTCATTTACATACAGCATCATCCAGGAAACATAATTTCCAACTGGACAAAATACAATGCTCAACAGTACCAGTAAAAGAAAATTATACATATAATATGAAACTCTAAAGAACTTTAAACAACAATTCAATGTGAAATTACCTGGTTGCTCATGATAAAAGAATAGACCTAAAACTTTAGTTGCTTGTGGAAATTAAATGTACTTTACATTCAAAGCTTGTTTGACAACAGTTTCAATATAAGTTGATAAGAACAGTAGACTAGGTTCTTCACATATTAATATATTTCATAATCCAAATGACTCATGCAATAAAACAACAACAGTATTAATAAAACTTATGTTCAAAATGTAGAAACCAGTACCATAATAAATAAGTGTATTCTTAATACAATTATTTAACACGTTAATATCTTCAAATTGAATAATGAACTGAAGACCAATACTTCACTGTACCCGACTGGTCAAACAGTGATTTTATCAAACCATAAAACAGTCTTGAGAATTAACTTTTATAATTTCACAGTTTTGACTATTTAAACTCTCTGTATACAGGCTTGGTCATTCTGACTGACCTTTTAACAATTATGTAACTTTGAAACTGTATTTACTGTAATTTTTAATGTAATAAGTATGTCTTCATGAAATTTGACAAGCTTTTAGTAAACACTACAAGCCTTGTACACATACACACAGACAGAGATGAACAGATTTTTTTTAATTAAGTATTTTCACTAAACATCTGTCTGTGAATTTAATAAATCAGTCTCACTCAGACTCAGATTAGTCTATGTGCTACATTAATTTCATGTTAAATATAAATTTTTTCCATTTAAAACTTTTCAAATTTCTATTGGACAATATCTCGATTATTCTAAATTAATATCAAATTTTTTTCAGTAAAGCTTAATATTTTATCTGTTGTCTTCTGTACCCTGACATTGTATGGGTTTAATCCATTTAACTATCCTTGTAGCTATTTCAAATCTTTTTACCACGTGGTTAGCAATTGTACAAGTAAAAAACATGCTTAGGAAATGCTCTATCATTAAAATGTATTTTGAAGTCCATAATCAGGCACTATTGCATCTATGTTGTTTCAAATGATAGTAATCACAAGGCTTTTTGTACTTATAGCAGTTAATGATATACTATTACTAAACTAATATCAATTATAGTATTTTAAAATATTTATGACTAAAAGCATCTATTAATTTTATAGATCACACACACATAGGCCCATAAAATGATGTTGAATATCACTGAAATGTACCATTTCATTTACTGAATTATAGAAATGTTTTTCCAGTATCAGGTTGTACAAGGGAATAAAACCCAGATCTGCTGAATAAGTATGTCAGTCCTAAATTTAAAACATACAGCAGTTTCCTTTAATGTACTGCTCCAAATTGTGCCCCTGGGAACATTGCAAACTGTAAAGGGGGGTGTTAATTAGAGACTAATTGTGTCATGTAATAACACCTCCATTATCAACAAATATATCTATAACACTATGTAACAAAATTTGTACTTTTTCTTGTTCCTAGGCAGAAAGTGTTATTTCCCAATTGCTTATGCCTAAAGTAAATGGACAAGTCCTATTTTTCTTTTCAAACTTTGCTTTTGTGACTTGGGTAATGAAATTTTCAAATTTATCCATTTTCCAGAACATTCCAGGTAGATTCAGTGCTGAGTAGCTCATAGAGAATTTTAAAAACTTTCTAGAATGTTGTAGAACTTATGTGAATTTTTAAGAACCTTTCCATAGTAATATATATATACAGGGGTTCACCACTCACCACTTCAGTTTAATTCTAGTTGCTGAAGTGAACACATAGACCTATCTGATTTTATCAGAGATGGCATCAAGAAGCTACAAGCATTCTCCAGATGCATTCTACTATGTATGTGGCCAATTTATCAAGACAAGAGCCAAAAAGTACTCTGTGACAGCATCTGCTAAAATGTGTGAAGCCTACAAGGCATATTTCGGCATGTCTGTCAGGGATCAAAACAAACCCTGGGCACCTCATTTTACCTGTGAGCACTGCAAAAAAAAACTCTAGAAGGTAAGACGGACAATTTTTGCTTGCTTGAATAATAAGATTTTATATTATACAAATTTTAGACCTTTTAAAATTTAAATATCTTTTAATTTATATTTATTTCCAATAATATAGAAAAAATATCACATATAAAATATTTTACATGAATCTCTTACACATTAGTTGTGGATGAAATAAATTTATTCTTCATAATAACAATTTTATTTTGCTCTTTTGCAGGATGGTACAAAGGGGAAAAGAAAGCCATGAAGTTCGCTATTCCAAGAATTTGGCATGAACCCACTGACCACTCAAGCAATTGCTACTTCTGCATGGTGGATCCTACCAAACTTCGGGCTGGCAAGAATGCATCTACTATCATGTATCTGGACCTTCCATCATCCAATGCCCCAGTGCCACACTGCTCTGAGCTCCCTGTACCCACTCTGCCAGATATAAAGTAGCCATCCTCAGAAGAGAGCAGCAAATCAGAAGAGATAGATGTTGAAGATCCAGATTACAATTTCAGAGGTGCAGCTGATGAGAGAAACCCATACTACCTCAACCAAAGAGACCTCAATGACTTGATCAGAGATCTTGGTCTAACAAAGTTGAATGCTGAGCTTTTGACATCTAGGCTCAAGAAGTGGGATTTGTTAGATGAATGTGTGCCAGTCACAAGTCAGAAGAAGTGCCATCAACATTTTTCAAGCTTCTTCACTCGTCAAGATGGGCTCTGCTTCTGCCACAATGTATCTGGTCTGTGCGAGGCAACTGGAATTGCCTGTAACCTGAACAAGTGGCATCTCCTTACTGATAGCTCATCCAGAAGCCTCAATGCTGTGCTGCTCCATAACGGGAATAAGTATCCGTCTCTTCCCCTGTCTCATTCTGTGCTCCTCAAAGAGGAATACAACAGCATCTTGATTTATATGTTATTTTATTCAGACCTTATGTAAACAAAAATGTACAAATTTGCCAGTTTTCACAAAGAAAATAGGTTAATTTCTAAATTGCATTATCCAGGTTACAAAAGCAAAGTTTGAAGGGAATAATGGCCATTTTCTGTACTTTTACAACATGAGCAAATAAGAAATAACACATACTATCCAAGAACAAAATTTGTGTTACATAGTAACAAACATAAACTACTTACTTCTAACTTTGCTATAAAGATCAGTGTTCATTATTGCAATAAGTATGGTAATCATTGTTTATAAGAGATTGTTATTTTGATGGACATCGTCAAAGCATCTATGAAGTTTACTTCTATGACAAAAAAGGCAGATGACTGCTGATTTATGCAATGGAGGGAGTGGGGGAATTATAATTAGAGTTGAGAAGTTAAGACTAAAATCAGATTCTCACCAAAGAATGAAGTGAAGAACAGAAAGTCAGTTCCAAGAACCTCCTCGCTATGGGACCACAGTGATGTAACATCATCACTCTGAAAAAAAAAGTACTTCACATATTGTAGCAGCAGTGCAATACAAAAGACTGTTCAATATGATATAATTTATTGCATTACATCATTTACGAGAGACAGAGGTAGTGTTCAGACTCAGTGCATATGTATACCTATTAAAGACCTGGAAGAAATTTTATGGTTAGAGAATGTTTTTTAAGCACAATTTATCATATTTACTAATTAATTTTGTATCACCACACACCAATAATGAACCAGAACCTCCTGTCATAATCTCAGTACTCCTTCCCAATGCTCATGCTTTTTCGTGTCACAACTCTTCATTTATGTAAAAATCATGTATATATTGTGTTACTTCACCAACACCTGAATGAATCAAAAACAACAACAGAAAAAAGGAGATTTAAAATACATAGGCAAATCAGCTAAAGCATTTAGACTGAGCTTAAACACCTATAGAGTTGAATACAAAAGATATAAAAGTTTTCTCCTATAATTTCCAATAAGCTTCATTACAAATTTTCCTTGTGAACTGAAACTTTGCAAGTGTCAGATGACTAACTCCACATAAGGTAACCAATTCTAAAACAGAGTGGTTTGACAAACTTTACATTACAATAGATGCTGAAGAAATGATGTGATAAGCACCTTAGATTATGTTTAAGCTTGGGATTTTTTTTGGAAGAGAAAAAAAAATATTTTGTTGGTTTATAATGCAAAATTTTCCTCTTATGTGTTATAATGTCATATTTAAAAAATAATAAGGTAAGGTTTTTAATAACAAAGAAGCATTAACAAACAGGCCATCAAGTGTGATAGCCATTAATTTCAATTCAACAAAGTATGAAAAAAGTGATTAACTATGAAAAGATATTTTTTAATTAATTTTATTGATATAACAATATAAATAAAAAATTAATAAATGTCCAGAAATGCAGATGTATCTTCTTTTTTTTTACATTTTGTATCAAATCAAAAATTAATTCTTCTAAACACTAGATGTATTACATGAAACACAATAACAGCTCCTTTCACCATAGGTGTAGCTTGTGATACCCATATAACATTAGATACTGTGAAAGGTTTTATACTTTTTAAACTGTTTTAACCCTACTTTATCTAAATTGGTTCTATTACACAAAACACCATATTAAATCATAAATGTATAATTATAAATCATGAGAAATAAGATATAAAAACAATTTATGATTTTCAAAGTTTTGGCAATTTAACAAATACTTGTGTAAAAAAAAAAAAATCTGTGTGTGTGTTTTAAAAAGTACATTACCTGTCTTTGATTTTCCCCTTCCAAACCCTTTGATCTCTGGGCCTCTTCATAGGTAGGGAGTTCTGCAGCAGCTACATTATATGGAGGTGGAACAGGAATAGTAGTGTAGCCCTTGGGTGAAGTCAACAAACTCGCATTTCTATCTGTTTAGCAAGAGAAGAAAAAAGTAGTTTGTACAGTTAAAAGTGGAAAATGTTAATAACATTTGTATTGAAAAATGTATTAACACATTTTATGCCCTGCAAGGCACTACATTGTGGAAGATGCACCCTACTTTTGGAAAGACAATTCTAAGAAAAAATATTTTGACTCATCAACCAACATTCTGATGCAGCCTTAACTTTTTCAACTTACTGAGTAAATACAGTCAAATGAATCATATTTTACATAGTATAACAACAATGTTAGTTAAATTGAATGTTTTTTCTATTGAAAATACTTGTTATTGGTAAGTAATGACATTATGATCTGTACGAGAGGCTGTTTTGAGAAAACCCTAAGCTAACCTCTTGCCTTTACCCATAACTTTTGTCTTTGAAGACACATGGGGAATTTAAGGTACTTTTAAAGAAAAGAGTGCATCTTACAAGGCGTAACAGTACAGTACTTATAAACAGGCTATTCTTGAAGATTAAAATTGCCCCCAAAAGTATTCTACATGTAATTTTAACATGAGACATTTGTGTTATTAAAAAAAAAGAAAAAGTTTCTTAAAAAAGACTTAGGATTATCTGATGTCTACAAGTGTCTTCAATCTGACATTAATCTAAAGAAAATAAATAAAACTTTTACTCCTAGGTATAAAATGTATAGCTCCAGATTATAGCAAAGCAGTTCAAGATGTGAACCTTATGTTCATGGGCTTAGTGAAACTGATCAACCCTTTATCTGTGAAGCTATACATTATATCATTTGCTATAATCCTGAGTGTATGAATCTTTATAAAATCTGACAAGCTTTTCATAAATATTACAAACAAGTCTTTTAATAATGTTTTTTCTAAAGATTTCTCTATTAATTTATAAAGCTCCAACTAAGTCAACATAATGAAAGGTGATTTTTCATACTAAGAAGAGAAATACTTTATTTCATAACACTATCTTCATATTTCTATTGCACAACTTCTAGAACATCCTAACTGAATAAAGATTTATTTCAGTAAAACTATTTTTTCTCTTATTTTTTATATTCTAAATAGTAGCTGTAACAAAATCATCAACATACTGTAAAATGAATAAAGCCATTTTCCTCTGTACTGATTGCAGAACATATTGGAAATTTCCAATGTACTTAACAGCTTCATTGTTAACCTTTAAACAATTTTATGTTTTATTGCCATACTTTGTACCAATGAAGTGGTAATGTCCACCACAAAAAGCAATAAATCACAGTAGAAGCCCAAACGCTGTTTCATGGAGTTAATGTCAACAGAAAAGTCAAGTTACACATAAGTTTGTGCTCCATTCACAACATGTTACTGCACTTTTGTGAGGCTTAGCTGTGACATTTCTCATTTTTATATTTTACTTTTGTTAAAATATACGTATAAAAACAAGGATTTGTGATACATACAACATAACCAAGCTCATTTGTAGTTAAGTAAAATTAAAAATGATCTTCCATAAGACTCGTTTAATTTGACATTTGTTTTTGAAAAACAATCCATGTTGCTTGCAAGTAAGTATTCTGAACACACAAAAAATATGTCACTAGAATCAGATGTTCCAAGGCTACTCTAAAGTATATTGGTTTCTAAGTAAATCACAAATAAGTTAGAACAATTCCTAAAGAACTCAAATCACCAAAATATAATTGATTATTACCAACCAAATAGTCCTGCTAACTAATGGTTAATGCTGGGACTCTAAATGAACTCCTAAAATTAATGTATAAGTAGTCAGAGAATAAGAATGATAGCTTTGACAAATTTATTGATATCTCAGCAAATTAAAAAGGTAGGAGGATCCAATTTTAGATTCTTCTTTGTAATTACACAGTTTGTTTCCAGTTGGTTGGAAAATGATTAAGCCTACTATTGACATCATAAAATTCTTATGTTGAAAATTTAGAGCTCGGACACATCACAACAATGAAGATTGTGATTTAAATATTTTTTTTTATAAATTAAAAAGTTAAAGCTTAAATAATATTAAAATTTGAATTATAGTTGAATATGCTAAGTTCACTAACATACCTTGATAATAAAGTTGTTTAATTGAATTTAGAATATAACTCGGTAATAATTAAAAATGTGGTAATGAGTCAGTCCTGAAAGTATGCAAGTTTCATAACCCATGAACAACACAGTTCTGGTTCTTGTTAGGTAAAAATGTCACAACTACAAAGTTAGCTTTAATTTATTTATAATAAGAGTGATTATATAGCTACATGTCAGTTTCAGTAGATGTTATTTCAAACACTGATATCTTCATTCTAGTGTGATATCATGTGGTTCAAGTCATTCCATCTTGTGGCAAAATCTACAAACTCTAGAAATCCATTACCCATAACCTGTGAGCAGGCAAGTTAATTTATTTAACATAACTATATAACTAGGGAGTTACAAACAATGAAATACATCACATAAATTTACAGTTACTCTATATGTATGTACTGACTTTATCATCAGCTGACTTGTTACAAATATTTTAAGTATATCCCAGATGTACATTTATTCTTTAACTTCTAACTGGAAAGAATGAAAGGGCAATACTTAACACTACATTTTAAGTGGAAAACAGTACTAGAGTAAGTTTTCACTTACAATTTAGTAGTAAGTATCGTCTATTCACTATATAAATATACACGTACACACACTACAGTTGATATTTTGAAAGACACCATACTTCACACAAGGTAAATTATTTTCCTGGTTCTAGTTATAAGTTTTTGTACTTAAAATATATGTTTTATGATAAAATAAGCTAAGCAACCCTAGTATTTACACATTCCTACTTTAAATTTGTTAAAACTTGCCTCAATCCTGCATCAGCTTTAAAATGCTTTTGTGAAAATGAATTCTACAAGTGAAATTTACAAACCAGGGAAAAAACCTTTTGCAATTTAATGCTATCTTAAAATTTTGGATGTGTTGGTATTTGGTACAGCAAATTATTCAAAACTCTTAATTAAACTAATTTTGGCAAAGAAAACACTAATACATTAATTTTAGCCTTAACCTGACATTTTCCACTGTCCTTTCTTTTTTTTATATATACAATTACAGCTCGAACTCTCCTAGTTAGCCCAATTTTGGCATTAAAGTAGCAATATACTGATTATTAAATTTATCACCTTGAGATTCATTCAATTTACAAACACATTTAAAAACCAGGCCCTTTAATTACTCCAGTGTTTGCAAGTAGGTTTTCTTTATAAATAAGCATGTTCATGAGTCAAAGAGCATTCTTATAAAGTTTTGTAAAATTATGTTAAAGGTGTATACAGTGTACATAATGCACTTCAAAGGGATAATAATGAGTTAGGTAAAAAAAAAAAAATTTTAGAAATTCCAAAGAATGATTTTACAACTGAATAACATGTTGCAAATTTTGAAATGCAACTTGTATAATGAAATGTCCTTCTTTTAACCACTTCTAATAAGATAACATTCATTCAAAAAGAAAAACTACCATGACTGGTACCTTCATTTGTGGTAGTACAACCAGCTACCTCCGTGTCCTCGCCTACTGCTCCTCCTTCCAGAAGCTCATCATATGCAGGTGGAGGAATACCCTGAGGAGGTGCTGCAGATGTAGTGTTAGAGGATGGAGAAAAATCTTCCTCTTGTCTGAGCTAGAGCAGTTTAATTTGGTATATTATATTTATGCATAAATATACAACATCAGCAATTTAATTGTATTGAATTCACCAAGCAGTCAATGGGACATTATTGTTATTATATTTATGGAATAGCTTTATCAATGGTTGCTTAACCGTATTATTCCTCTCAAGAACCCATCACAATTATGTAACTCCAATATTAGCCATTTTTGAGATTCAAAATATTTGTGTTTAATGATAACTAAGAAAACAATTGCTTTATCTTATAGTCCATTTTAACAAATTAGTCTTAAATCAATGTGCATGGGGTTTGTCTAACTGTAGTGAATAGGAAGCAGAACCAGCACAAAGGAATGACAGAAGTAACTCCCAAAATCATCTAAAGGATAACCCTGGAAATGAGAGAGTCAAGTCCAAAGATCTGACAAGAGCAACTGCACCTTTTTTTGAACTAGATATACTCTTTGACCATCAGTAAAATGTTTAGGTGATAAGGTTTGAAAAGAAAAGAAGCACATCCAAGTGGGAGTTCTGAGAACTGTGGCAGGACAGCAATACTGGAGTGTATCTACCACCACTCTGTCTACTAAGCATGACATAACCAATATTTTAATCTATGAAGCCAGGGGCCCAATATCTGGTATTGAAAGGATGTTTATATAATACAAGTTAACTCTCCCAATAGCAAAACTGATCAGAACTATCTGAAAAGCAATAACATTCTTGGCATAAGATACGAGGGCTGTTCAAAAAATACGCAGACTGTTTGAATTGCACTGCTCCAGTTGGTTCCAGGGGAATCCGCTTGGTGTCGCTAGGTTCGCACAGATCAGCTGATTACAACGCCATTTCCCGACTGCAGATATCTTCATTTGTGTATTAGCTACGCAGTTTTAAGTGAAGTGCAATTTTTTCGTTTGGCAGATTTCAGAATAAATGACCTGAAGGAGCAATGACTTGCTGTGAAATTTTGTGTTAAATTGGGAAAATCTGTGACTGAAACTTTGCTATGCTTAACACGGCTTATGGTGATGTTGCTATGAAGCGTACGGCATGTTTCAAGTGGCATGAACGTTTTAAGGATGATCGACAGTCCATTGAAGATGATGAGCGTCCTGGACATCCTTCCACGTCAACTGACGACTCACACGTCAACAAAATAAACACCCTGGTGCGGGCAAATCGACGTCTGACTGTCAGGGAGCTTGCTGAAGAGTGTGGGATATCAGTTGGATCTTGTTACGAGATTTTGACCGAAAAATTGAAGATGCACCTCGTTGCTGCGAAATTCAGCCCTCAGAACTCATGAGTTTTTGGCCAAACACTCGATCACTGATTTTCCCCACCCCCCCTACTCACCTGACCTTGCTCCTTGCGATTTTTTCTTGTTCCCCAAACTCAAAAGACCCTTGAAAGGAAGATTTGAGACGATTCCCGAGATTAAGGCAAATGTGAAGAAGGAGGTGGAGGACATTACAAAAGAAGCATACCAGGACTGTTTCAACAAGTGGAAACACTGTTGGGATGAGTGTGTGCATTGGGGAGGAGAGTACTTTGAAGGGGTCCCAGACCTGTAACTTCTAAATAAAGTACATTTTGTTTTATGACGCCAGTCCTCGTATTTTTTGAACAGACCTCGTATAATTAAGGAGAGCCAAAAGGAAAGAACTGGGAAAAATTCCATTTTCCCCATTATCACCCACAATACAGAACCAGTATGACTGAGGGAGGAATATAGACAATCAAAACATGTGTGAGGACTTACATTGATTGGTTCTCTCTAAATCCTAAATACAGTCACATGGTACCAACATCCACCTGGGGGTAGGATGATGAACTCCAAATGAAGGAATGATTTGCAATTTTACATCTTACTCCTTTTGGATTGTATAACACATACTGGAGGATACCATGTTATCTACACCTGCAGAACACCACTGCCCTGTTCTACACTGAATGGTTATAGTCAACTTTTACGTGGAACCCATTCAGAGGGGTGACTCCACAGTGGCTTGGGGCTTGAAACTGGTAAGGACTTCCATACTTCACTAGAAAAAAGATGGGTGATAATGAATTGGAGGAACATCATCATTGGTGACAGTATAATGGATAGCCACAAAACTCTATTTTGAAAAGCTGACCATACCAATTTATTCAATACAAGGCACAGCAGGGACTGGCAGCTATCCCCTTTTGTCTTATCCATGTAGTCTACAGGTGGCAGTCTGAGAAGGTTTATGAAACAATTACATCATGATGTTATTCACTTACATGTAATCTCATAGAATACCCCATCTCAACAGTGAGTGCTGTGAGCAATGAAAGTTTAAGTGCAAATCAATATGGCTATGCAGTGTGGATTTCTAGTTTAAGAATCTTTGGTCAGACACAACTAGCCATATCAAAACTAAATGAAGCAAAGGACCCTGAAATGAAAGAAAAACTATGAATATAGACTTATCCAGTCAAAGACACACTGAAGCTTAAAGAATGGCAAGAGGTGGAAGGCAAAAACCTGGCAAAAAATGAAACCATAAATAATAGGAGATAAATGTATTAGGCATAAACATGCCTGACTGTAGGATATCCTCCAATGGCTAATAAATATCAGATGCGTTGGAATGTGAGATGTCAATTCTGATGAAAAAACACCCCAAATACAATAGGAGTCACATGCATTACAAGTATGCCACTCTCCTATTGGTGGTGAAGTAATGCATGATAATTTGCTTCATAGACATATAGTGGGGGGAGCAGAAAGTTTGTGGCATGCATAAAGAATATAGTCTGCATATAGAGGGCAGCACTGAACAAGAATGGCTAATTAATATTATTATTATTATTATTATTAATCATATACAGTAGAATGGTAAGTACAGTATTGAAACTACAGTAAAAATGGTTTTCTTGCTTAATAAACTTGCAATATTTGTACTTTTAGGTGGGATGATGGTACCTGTATGAAAGTTTATTTTTGTAGGAAACCTCTGTACTTGAATCAGTACAGATGGATGTTCATGCATTTCTTCTTTGATTTATAATCAATCATTAATGACTTATCTCTGTGAATATAAAGAATTTCCTTACAAAAACAGTAAATATCAATTAATGAAATAATGTTGAAAACTTCATATGGAACAAAATAATATAATGTTTATAGAAAATGGGTATAAAGGTATGATAAAATGACTTCCAAATTAACTGTAATTTTAACTATTTCACTAGCATATTTTTTATACAACTAAATCTCCCAGTAAGAGGTTTATTTTTAAATACAGAAAAAAAAATGCATGTTTTAACATTACTTATATATAACTGGAAACGTGTTTACTTTTGGAGGTTAGAAGAGAAAAAAAACAAAACCTTTTCTTCCTGGTGCTACAAACTTCCAAACTCTGCATGTGATTAATATCATACATTTTGAGACAAAAACAAAGGTAATGTCATGGTTTCTGTAGATGTGCTCATAAGCTAAAAAGTTAATTAAAATGTTGCTTATGTTACTTCCAGTCTTTTAATTTAAATAAAGAATAAACAATAAGTAAATAGGAAACAAACACTAATTAATAAATACATTACAAAATGCAGTTATTAATGCTTCAGTCCTAAGTACAATGCATCAATTCAATATCTTTGTCTTTAAATAATGAGTCATTAAGTAACTGGATAATAAATGCACTTTACAAAAAGAAAATCCCTAGACCTATACTCAAGTATCCAAGACTCTTGAACCCTGCCAGGACTAAACTTGCACTTTTCTATCATATTATTCATCAAATGTGCCTGCCAGTGAAAACTACAATGACCTGAAGTCTTTTTCAAGCTATGTAATTCACAAAGGCTAACAAAGTACAAACAAGCTTGATTCTGGTAACTAAAAACTTATTTTAAGGGTAATTTTTATTTAAAATTAAAATGTGAGAGCTCTTCCATGATAATGACTTAAAAACAACATTTAATTAGAATTTCCACGACTTTCTAGTGTAGACATAATTGTACATCTGAACTGTATCAAGAAATATATAACCGAACTCACCAGTATGGATTGGCAAACACAATCCTCAAGTTGAAAAGACAACAATGTGATATAAATACAACTTTAGATAAATATCTGGATTCATCCAAATGTTGACTTGTTTGTAAGATATCATATGGTACTAAAGCTGGAAAACTAAAAATGTTATTACCATTTGGCCTGATACCCACTTTTAAGATGATCAGAAACATCATAACTGACAAAATGAGCCAACTGCACAAATCAATTCATTAGGATAGAGACAGCAAGATTACAAACCTTTTCCAAGCCCCTCTGGAAGACTGTGTTAAATAAATATAAAATAATCATCCCATACATGACATAGAAAGCATGATTCAGAAAAATAACATTGACCAGTCAGGATAGGTAATGGTAAGAAATCTTGGATAGGAAGGCTCTATTATAATATAGACATTGAGCCATTCAAGAGATAAAATGCTAAAAACACTGAGATCATAAATTTCAGATCTTTACTACCTGAATTAGTTACAGAAGAGCATGTCTTCAGTAAAACATGGGAGAATAAAGAAGTCACTAAAGAAAGAAGAAAAAAGCAATAAAAAAGACCAGAAAAAACAAGAATGAAAGAGTTGAATTTTCTGTCTCATAAAGGTAACAAATAAGGCATCTCCACAGTCTGTAACAGTAAAGGTCAACAAGCCACATTCATGAAATAAGATGATGATGAATATGTCAATCTGTTGGGGAATTGAAGGAAAATAAGAAACAGAATTTCTAAGAAAACAACTCCTAAAGACGAATAAACACTGATAAGAGTGTTGTGATAACATTTTAGCATAACAGCCAGCTGTGAAGTCATGTACAACAAACACCATTTTTGATTGTGAACAATCAAGACTAATGTTGAAGATGTCTCCAGAGAGTAGCAAAATGAGATTTCCTTGAGATAGATGACACAGCAGAGAATCACAGGTGAGCTGGTCACTGCAGAGCAATAAGGAGGACTTGAAATTTACAAAAAATTATCTGAATCAATACCTGAAGGAAAAGTTGTAAAGAAGGGTAGGCACAGAGATAAAAATTCTTTTAAAACTGGCTGAAAGGATTCACTGTTTAATAGACAGGGTCTGGAATTCAAGACCTGAAAAGCAGAAGTTGACTGCCTGCCATTGCAAAGGCAATGATCATAAGGTAAATTATTGTACTCACCTCAAGCCCATCTGTACATTATTTGTTGCTTCCATACTTCAAACCTGTAGTGTATGTGTGTATAAATATATAATTTTTTAAACTTCCTCTGTGTTTTAAACTATCTAACATTTAATTTGATCCCGAGTGCTTTTAAAAGAGCTCACATTATAAGGGTTTCTATTTCAGTTTTATCAAGACTTCTTAGACCTATATGTTTTCAGCACATCATGAATAAAATTTAATTTAGTTTTAAATTCATTAATAAAATAATTTTCACCAAATACTCTCATTCTTTGCACAAGAATATCAAAATGTAAATATTTGGAAATAAGCTAAGGTACTTGTCCTTTGTTCAAGTTATGAATTTAACAAAAAAGTTTGGGGTGGATGCTACTGTAATAAAAAAAAACTCCCAACTTTCACACAACTGTTTTGACAGTATTTATTACATATTATCTCACCAAAAGTTTTGAATGAGTTATAAGAACTCAATACATATATACTTAAAACATGTATTACAATGGGCAATGACGAGGGTGACTTTGTATGAGGTGATAGCAGCCAAACTAGTGATGGTAGGGGTGCTTTTTCTTACCCATTTTCAAAATCCAGCTCTTAACATCCTTCCACAGTGCTTCATGTGATTAATTAATTGACAGCCACTGGCCACAGAAATGTCTTATGGGATGAATTTAAAAGGTCATAGGTTAAAGTAGGAAGTTGACATAACTCTTTATATTAGCTTTATGGCAGATGTTGGAGAAGAAACTTCAGCTGAGTTTATGTAATATTTCAATAGTGACAGCCATTTTTTCACTGTATTCCCCCATATTGTGTGCTAGCACTCTCTCCGAGATATATAAAATGTTTGTACGACCTTGGCCAAAATGTGTGCATGTTTTTTCATAGAAAGTTTGTTTTTTGTTTCGTAAAAGTGTGTGGCACCATATATGAATGTAGTTGATGTTAACTTGCATCAAAAGGTAATAAATGTTTAATAATATTGGTTGTGGAGGATGTCAACCCCCTATTAACATGCTCCAGTAAACATATATTTGCTTACAATAAAAATAATACATAAATAACATTGTATGAATAACATCTAAGTCTAGAGTTTATAACAAATATTTTATCCCCTGTTAGACCTGTAATATATTTAGTGTATGTAATATAACCTTTCCCACAAATGCAATTTGGTTTATTGCAGGCACAACTGTTATCATCATATTTCTTGGTTTTATTCTTCTAATTTATAATAGCATATACAATTCTGGTTACTTTTATAATAATATGACTTATTTATTTTCACACTTAGCTTTTAGTTTAAGTTTTCATTTTGGAATTCTTGTGAAAAGAATGAGAGATATTATGAAAACTATTTTATTAATAAATTTATAATGACATAAATGTTTAAAATAATATAAAAAATAGAGTGACTTTAAAATATATGTATAAAGCTTTAAAGTAGAAACAATGTTGGAAGTTTTACATTGTTAAGCAGGTCTTGTTGAAGAAAGATTTAACTAAGAAACTGAGGAGTATCCTGGAGGATATGAAACTGGCATTTATGTTTTTATGTATGTGCTTTTTATTCAACTGTTTTAAATTAACAGTAACAGATTTTTTAATATTTGTATAGTTTTATTTTTATTAATTATTAACCTTGAACAATATATATTGATTCCTTGTATATATATACATTATCTGAGATGCAGATGACTGAAAAAACAGGAAATATTAAATAATCCTATATTATCAAATTAAATAAATTAATACATTTTTGCTATTGTCTTGAACCTGCATCAGAATGACAATTCATACAGTTTAGAAAATGAAAAAAATTTCTGTATGCAATATTATTTTCACTTACACTGTTTTCAAATTCTGATAGCATTAAGTTGTTTTTTTACAATACTCCATTGATTTTAATATGCTTATAAGCATCACTCTTTGAAAGCATTAGTTTGTAGATTAAGCTCTTAGTAATAAGTTGTGAAGAAGTATTTAGTTTATACAGATTCTAAGTCAGTGATATGGATTTCTCAGTTTCCACTACTCAGAACAAACAAGTTTTACTCTTAATAGTTTTGCCTGTTGGACAAATAGTTTCTGTGGTTTAGTTATTCACAACATTTGCTTCATTGCTAGAACAACACTGCTAGTAGATTTTTATGGGGCAATGTAGGTTCCTTAGAAATAAATATCTAGAACATACAAAAAACTTAAAACTTCATATCTCTAAACTTTTAACCCAAACTATTTATACAGATCCCTTAAATTCCCAAACTTTCAATTACACACACAGTGACAAACATATTTGATTTACTGAAACAATGTTATTACACTGCTTGTGTCTGTAGTAAAAACCCAGAACAAAAAATATAAAACAGATTTTGGTATAATTAGTTCCATGCTTTTAAAGAGGAATAATGTAGGCCTTATCTTTATATAGCTTCTTTAAATTTGCTCTAAAAAAACTGAAGTTAACATAAGAGACATAGCAAATCTATACCTGCTTATCCAATTTTAATAAAATAGAACTTACATTATCTAGAAGAAAAACAACGGAAGATTTTTGAAGATTGTTTTTCCCATCACTTAACAATGTTTCTTTTCAGTAAATTGAGTAAACATACATATACAAATTCTGCACAGGCAATGTATAAACAAGTACTCACTGTAATTGTTAAGATAACTACCATTAAATGTACTAACATTAAACAATGTGAAACAAGAACTGACTTACCATTTTATATGCAACAGATACTTGTCCTTTTTCCATTTAACAGCAGTTCAACCACATGCCATGCCTGATACAATCACAGAATTCAAAACATTCATTAAGAGCAAAGCTTGTGTTTACGTTTCACTAAAACAAACTAATCTTCAGTCTACCTTAAATTTATTCCTAGGTATGTGAAAGCAAAAGCATCAGTACTCAATTTTCAAAAATCAAATGCTGCTGTCTCCACTGAAATGATTGAACACCATATACTTTACTTTCTCACATCTATTTCCTTGAGGTCTTGAACTCTCACTACAAATGTTTCAAATATTAACTATTTACAGTACCATTATCTTTTTTCTGATCAAAAACATTAGCAAAAATATTGATTTACCCAAAAATGGAATTGTACATATACACTTTCAGTTATGAAAAGTAACTTATATAGGAAATATTTTCAAATATCAAGCTCTATTGCGAGATGTATGTAAAAACAAATGCATGCTAAAATACATTAGCAAAAATACTGATTAACCCACATAGATATGTCCTTGTATAATTTTATTTGGAATACATTTAAATAGCAAACTATTCTTACAGATATACATACGTATACACACATTCACACACTGTAACCACTTAGTTGATGACCCATACCCAAATTTGGGAATTAATACATTTAAAACTCAATATATATTATCTGTATTTTTAATGCTACAGAAAAATAACCAATAAAATCCAAGTTGATAGAAATAATTCATCTAATCTAAACCATTCACATACAAGAATTTAAATCTTTCTATATACAAACAGGGTAGGGGAAATCCCGATTCATCACACAAGCTGCAAATCAAAAAAGTCCACCATGCTTCAAGTCCACAGTAAGTACTGTATTGGAAACATAGTAATTAGCTTAGAAAACTTTTTTTTTGTAGAAATATATAGATTTATATGCATAACCTGTATTTTTTTTTATCACTTAGACTGCCAAAATATTATCTGGCAAAGAAATAATTAATGTTAAAACAACAATAAAAAATTAGATGTTTACAATGTAAAAGTTGTGCAAAAATGGAATATTTAATGGGGTTTATCTTATTTTATGCAATTTCAATGCTACACTTTTACTGCTCAAATTCTTTTTTTAATTATTGTTCTATTATTTAATATTTATCTTTATCATTTCTTTCCCTTTTGTCACTTCTTACTTTTAACCTTAATTTTTAAATTAATGAATTATTATCTTAATGCTAATATTTAAATGTAACATCATCTATATTTTCATGTTTGAGGATAATAGACAAAATATACCTTTTTTTTTGTAAATAAATATAAAAAAAATGGCAGAAATTATTAGCAACCCTTCAATATCAATTTGAGATTTCTAACATTAGCAAATCTCAAATTTCATGCTGTTGGGTTTATGTGTAAATGCATCAATTTTAAATTTATTGCAATAGAAATCTAATATATTAGAGGCAAGAAGAATTAAACTTGAAAATAATGAAAATTAACAGTTTTCCTTATTTGAAAATGTATTTCCAATAGATACTTACCTCCTCTCATAGTTTGATCTCTTGCATATC
This sequence comes from Tachypleus tridentatus, assembly GCF_004210375.1. NCBI lineage: Eukaryota > Metazoa > Arthropoda > Merostomata > Xiphosura > Limulidae > Tachypleus > Tachypleus tridentatus. Next base: position 33,756,187 of record NC_134830.1, read on the forward strand.
TGCCTACGAAATTTGCATGTCACTAGTCTTTAGCTTATTGCACTAGTGCACGATGACATCCCTGTGTAGCAACTCTATCAAGCACTTGCTCTTAGGTGGCAAACGTGTATGGAGAATACCCCACTGAATTGGTGGAAGAGATTATGTAAACATTAAACATACATCAATTCCCTTCAGAAAACATCCAAAGGGAAAACCTATGGAGTATAATACCCAATGAGAGGAGATCCACAGAGGGCAAACTCACTGGAGGAAAAAGCACAAAAGAATCTTTAGTATTGCAGAGATGGAAGGAATTTTAACATGATCAACTGAGCATCCACACAAGTATTCAGCAAGCCAAGTATATAGTAGTTAGGACATGATTAGACTGAACAGTGTGCATCACCTCAACTCAACTGGATAAATAGAAAAAAACTCATCCTGTTGCAGAAGAAGGGCACAATAGCTGTTTAAGAGGTGACACACACTGCACAGACATTGCCACCAATGTCCAACTTCACACTGTATTGTATGTACACAATCAGTGAAGAACTTTCTAAGGTCCCCTGCACTAATAGTTAAAATATGGTACATTGCAAGGATTTCCCATGCTCTACTTGAAAAGGAGGGAGAAAAAGCTTTTTCAATGACAGTCCATGAAATGGTACAGTGTGTATTAGTCAAATAATACTTTATATTACAACAATATCTCTAGTGATATTGCAGAACACCTCATATTAAGAATGGGCACTAATAGGGTCATGATAAATAGACTTAATCACTTTTCATTACCCCTGGCCTAATACAAATTTTGATAAATATGTAAACCCTTGAAAGCAACCTGGTGAGATTCTATAAAAGGTAAAAGAGAAGAAGAAGAAAATGTTCTTACCTTTTTCAGATACAGTATGTAGTCACATAGAGAAAGTGACTTGAATGGGTTGAAATCCAATTAAAGGGTGAAACAGCTAGATGATAAAAATAATAGAAGATAAATGTCTGCAGAATTATCCACATGTCAGCCTGAAAAATCTCATCAAAATGTCAAAAAAATGAGGCACAAAAAGTAAGACAGTTGAAGAATCTGATGCAAAGAAATGTGAACAAATTACTGCCTTCCCAAGAAGCTGAAAGAGTAGAAAGTAAGGCCCAGTCTGAATACAGGTGTAAGAAAGTACAGCAAAAAACAGTTCAGGAAGCATTGATGACATAAACATCCAAATGACAGCAACCACAGGTGAAAAGGAGAAAAAAAAATGTTTTAACCAAAAGATGTTATTATGAACATATAGCCAACAGCTCAAACAAAGCACTTGTAAGAACATGCAAAACCACATCAAGGTCCCATTCAGGCATGAGAGTAGATGAGGGAGTCAGTGAAAAGAAAGAATGATCAAAACTAAGTAGAGAAGACAAGATAGAAAAAAATACCATAATGAGAAAGGCAAAATATGGGTGATAAAGATGCCTAATAATCAGCAATAGTGGAAACTGAGAATCCATTGCTAAACACTCATGAGAAAAATGTCAAAAGGTGGGCCACAGTAGAATGGACCAAAGGAAGAGAAAGACTGATGGACCAACAATGAAAAACCCATCCCCTCTGTTAAAGAAGAACAGAAATGAAATAAGAACAAAGCTATGTAATCAGAGTCAAGTCTTGCAGGTAATAGACTGGACAAATCCCACATATTAAGTTAACAAAACCACCTCACTTGATGAAGAAACATGGTTGGAGCAAGAAAGTGGAAATGAAGCAGAGGATATAAAATTTGTTCAGGTCTAAGAGACACTTCCAATAGGACCTGACAAGGACTGTTGTGTATCAAAATAAGGATATATGGAAGAAGACAAAGAGAAGGTAAACATACAGGAAAAGGTGAAACCAATCCTGCCTGAGAGCAATGATTCCCAGAACGACAGGAGGGGGAAATCAGGATCAGAAGAGGGGAAATGTGGTGTTAATATTGGTGAAGGCAATTATGGAAGGCATGTCCAACAGAAATTAAACCCAACAAAATACTTGAAAACATAATGATCATTCTGTGGTGGGAATCCAATCTGGCCAAAAAAGGCGAGCTGTTGCCTAGTTCATAGTTCCTGGCATATGACAAACTATGAAACAAATTTACTGGGAATAAGCCCAAAATAACAGGACTAATGCATGGAAGCAAAGAATAGTTGTTCCCCTGATGGATGATAAAAAAAACTCTGGAAGTATCCGAGTGGCTTATGACCAACCTATCCATGAAAACAGGAGGGAAATGAGAAAATTTCATGTGGATGACAAAACGTTTAAGGGCACTGATGTGAAATGAATTATATTTTGGATTCTACATCTCAAAAGTCCTGTAATCATTCAGAAATGCCACTCAGCCCAACAGATGGGCATCTGTGAAGAAACTGAAATCCAGCTGAGGGTGGCAAAGGCATGCCAACCACAATGTTAAAACAGTCAAGCCATGATGATAATTTCTCAAGAAGAGGAAAAAGGAAGTGTACAATCAAGGACAACATATCCTAAGACAGGCTCCATTGGTACTACCAGTTTGACTGGAAAAGTATGTGCGTGTAACCTAAATGAATGAGTGGTTCAAGGGAAATCAAAGTTCCCAAAAGTAATCTCTTCTGTAGGGTGTAAAAGAGAAAAATTAAAACTTGGTGGCAAGATATTCTGCTGATTTTAAGCAGAGTGGTGAAAGCTGAGCTTGACAGAGATGGGAGTTGAAGAACACGCACAAATGTACTAAATGTAAGAAATGAGAAAAACTGGAAAGCTTGACAAGCCAGCCCAGCCAAACATTATCCTTCAGACAAACACAAACATGACAGGAGTCCTCTCAAAGAGGAATGAGAAGGAGCCAATCATCCATGTAATAATGGAACCTCAGTTCCAATTCATGAACAAAGCAAACAAATAATCCATAACCCAAATAAAAATATAAAGAGCAGATAGCAGATACAATGTCAAAAGGAAGAGCACAGAACTGGAAGACCTAATTCCAATTGAGGAAGCAAAAAAAATGTCTGAAGGGCAAGTCAACTGGAATGTGTAAAAAAATGTTCAAAACATTGTTCTTGATCATGCACAGTCTGAATGAAAAACACTGCCAAAATGGAATCAGTGGATAATAAAAAAACTGGTACTAGCAGTAAAGGCCAATGTGTTAAAAGGAAGAGAAAGAACATCTCAAGAAAACCCCTCCTCAGCACAATAAAGTGCCTCAGACATATGGTGAAGTGATGAAAGATAAAGCAGAACAGTAGTAAGAAAAAGACCAAGGTGTAAAAATTAGGCACTAGACATGGAAATAAGAGGTCTACCTTTCAAGCTGTAAAATAGATTTAAAAGACTGGAAATCAAGGAACAAAAATGAAGAATGGCTGTAAACTAAGACAAGAAGTTAGTTAAACAAGGAAGATAAAGAATGTTAGTATAGGTGTACAAAAAAATGTGACTGCATAGACCTTATTGACAAGTGAAATAGGGAAGACAAAGTAGTCTTGAGTATGAATTTCAGTGCAGGGGGAACCAAAACAATAATGAAAGATGAGGAAAAACATATCTGTGAAATTATGTTGAGGATTTTAAAAGGGTAAAGAGTTTCCTCCACAGATAAAGCTGTGACTAGAGCAAATCATGCTTGGGAAGACAATCAGTCTAAATTGTTTCCTGATCAGGAAATTTTCATCCTGATCAGGTTCAAACTGGAGAGAAGAAACCTACAACACACTGAAAAACAGCTGTCACATCCTTCATAGACAACAAGCCCTCAGTAGCCACAACAGTAACAAAAGAAGCCATTTAAATTTGAAAAAATCTCAAGTAATTGATTATCAATTTTAAAAACATATCTGTTGTAGCAATGTTGAGGAAAAAGAATGCATAGGAAGAGTCACTGCATAAAGAGGTCTTGCCACCTTTTTACTGCAGGAGGGCTATCATCACATGATGATGTCATCAAGCACAAACTCAGTGCACACTTAACGTGATTTTTAGGTGGGAGTTAGGCTCAAGGCTACAGGCATACAAATCTCACAGGCAGATGCATGAGGTATCATCTTGTCAGAAACAAACAAAATTACAAGTTCACAAAGTTCTTTCTTTGTTCTTAAATATAATTCATCACAAATAACTGAATTCTAGTAAAACAACAAGCAAACTTGGGATAATGTTAAACAATAACTCAAGAATTGGCATTAAACTTTAATTATCAAAAGCTTTTATCTATTCAAGAATTTGATATATACCTCTGAAATCAAAATAAATACTATTCTTGGCATTAAACTGGTCTAGTATAACATCAGTATTTGATAAAAAAATAAAACACATTCACATAAATATATATGTGTATAACACTTCTTACAAATAAAGTGTACTAACCTAATGTACTACTTCTTACAAAATGTTCTATGAATCTATTTCATTGCATTTATTAATTTAATGGTAAAAATACAAAATTAATAATATATATTATTTTATATGTCAAAACCACATATGTCCAAAATCCCAGTTTTAAAGAAAAAAATAAAAAGCTCCAACATAATAAGACGTATTTTCCTCAAATGTTTTAACATTAAAAAATTGAACATTTTTATATTATTCTGATTTGATTAGCCAAATGTGGCACTTAATGACAGAAACAGTTAAAAAATACCATTTCCAATGTTTGTGTCTAAAACACTGTCTGTGATTTAGAAAGATTTGATTTTAACCACTGTGATACACAGTTTTGAACTCTTTTCAACTACATGGCTCATAGAGTACAGAAATCACATTATACAAGGCCTCAAACTACTATAACATTACAAGACAAATCCACCAGTTTGTCAGTTCTTTTGTACAATAGTATATTTAATACAAATAAAATAACGGAAATAACCAGTTTTAGAAATAAAATAAATACTGTTATTAATCCTTATCCAAGAAAATATGATTAATAAAAAATGCAAGTAAAGCTGATAATAGTTACTATGTATTTTGTATCCATTTTGGCTTGATAAGCCCCATTATTAGGAAAAAGCCTTGTCGACACAGTATATAGCAAAGGCAATGTGGTTGATGTGACATAATTTTCCTTACTTTTGTAAGTTCTGAAAATTAGTTAATATCACTAAACAGAATTCTGAGCAAAGGAAAAGTTAAAGTACCATTGTTTTGTATTTTTACTATAAAATTATATTAATAAATGAAATGAACTAGTTTATAGAAAACTTTTAAAAATAATACACTAGGTGGGTGCAATTTATTTGTAAGAAGTATTATACACATACATAATTGTTAATTATATTACTGTAGAGTCCCCCATGCTAGGTAAAGGGGTTTTATTTGATAAAATGTTGCGAGTTCAGTGTTTAGCTATTCTACTATTAATATACCGTCAAAAGACAATTTATTGTTTTAAAAAATATTCAAACATCCTTTCTTGTATTATGATTAGATAGACAATTACTCTACTGGTTTTAATGCATGAATAGGGCTATTAAAAAGTTAGGACAGAAATTAATTTGTTAATTGGAATTTTGTTAAAGAATTGACTTCTTCATACCAACAAGATTTAAGTTGTACTTTATTAAACCATTCTCAGGACAATACTTTCTGTGGAAATAAATGCATGTGTCAATTTCTATAAAGCCAAATAATCTAAATCTTCAATGCCTTCTAGCAAAAACAGCAAGAAAGATAACACACAAACACTGCTACAGATATACTTGTGAATGCTTCCAGACACTTAAGAAATAATAAATCCCACTGATTTAGTTTCAAACATAAAAAAGTCCAAATAAATTTCAACCTCAATAACCACATAATTAATGTAAATATACACTGTTGCTATTACACCATTTTAAGTGAATGAATGATCTCAGATAAATATGCCACCTAGGAATTATGATTAGAAACATGTAAATAAAATAAACAAAAGATACAAATACTGATAAACTTCAGCCATCACTGTCATTCAAATGGCTTACAATTTTCATAAACAATCATCAAGAATAGAGTTAGTGAATTCCCTAGACCTCGTACCAATGAGAAAGAGATTAATAATGGTGCTTAAAAGAACCAGATAACTCTAATACTTTCCAAAGAATGACCAAGATCTAAAATACTGAAAAACACTTGAAGCATGTCCTTTTTGTCCTATACCATAAATAACATGCCATCTGTATCATGGAAGCGCACAATCCTCAATTTAACATGCAGATTATAAACTCTTGTTGTTGGTTTTAATACTATCAAACAACTGTTTTTCATAAACTCCTCTTGACTTTCTGAATTTCTTTAAACAGATCTCTAGCTTTTTTACACTCCTGTAAATCTTTCATCATACATGTTGCTTTAACTTTCTTAAACTGTAGCATTTATTCATGATTATCTCCTTTATGTCCACAGTTAACCAATTAGGTTTAATTTTTTTTTAACAAAAGACCGACAACCAACCACTTGACCTCTTAAAATTCTCCATGCCTGTTAACTCTTTAAATTTTCAGGAAATAAACAATTCCCTTTTACAACTTTTCTTTACTAGTTCTAACAGCAGTAATGCATTCCATAACGTTATCAGCATGCAAGACAAATAAATCATTCCCTTCTCCTTTTTAATAATTTTTTTTAATGTCCAAAATCTGTTTCACAACACTAACTAATTACTTCACAAAATAAAGCCTGTCTTATGGCTTCAAAATTGATTCCTAAAAATTTGGAATTTAATTTTTGTAATCTCAACAACACATATCTAAACCTCAGACCTAATTATATAATAATCACTCATCTCCAAATATCCCCCCTCAACTCTTGTTGCCATACCCTCATTAGTGTTTAACAATAAATTTAATATAGCACTGCATCCTCCTGCAGTTGGCTCCCTGATACCACTTCAAGAGGCTCCTCTTCCTCACTTCTTGACACCATACAATCCTATCAACATGTAGAAAATGTCTCCCATGTTTACTGCATCAGTATACACACCAATAACTAACCTGATCTCTATATAGCTTTTCATCAACTATCTGATCAAGTGACCTACAATAACTGAAAATTAAAACTCTGTTCCACTTAAATCTCCTGATTGTAATTTGTATTAATGCAATCTCTTTTACTACAATTTTTACATCTTCAGTTTCACGAGACTGCAACTCTACCCTTGCATAAAGAGCTGCTTCACATCTATGTTAAAAAACCCTATCACTTTTATGTAACTACAAAGGTATGATAAAGACAGTTAAAGAAATGGGACAAAATGCAGTTGTGTCAGGAATACCATTGATAGCTGCAGAGGAAAAATTACAAGTAGGTCACTAGGCTGAACACTAGGCTTAGGTTAATACGTAAAGACAAGCAGATTGGCTGTTTCAACTTGCAGGACTAGTTCAATGATTCAATGAGGTCTGGCTTGCTTGCAAGGCCTATTACCCAACTGTAAGAGCCATTCTAAACTAAGATCAAACAGTGGTGAAGGCCATGATGAGCTAAATGCATACAAAATAAAATGTAAAGAAAAGTGTTGTGTAGAAGCAAAATATAGTAGTAGTAGTTTTAAGGGTAGGATAAAATGCCACTGTTGTAATACTAGAATATAAGAAATAAAACAGATCCCTTAAGAGCACCATTTGAAAAGAGGATTTTGATATAACAGAAATAACTGAAACTTGGTTAAATGCAGAAGAATTTAAAAAAATTTCTTTGAAATACAGGAGTACTATGAAAGTTTAGGATATCAAAGATAATAACAAGTAGAGTGAATTTATTTAGGCTTATGTTAGCAGATATGTTAAAGAAGTCATTTAACTAGAATTTATTACAAGTCACCAAGTGAAACTGTCAGAATTATTAGATGCTAATTCTTTAATGTATTCAAAGGTATTTTCATGAAATTTGGTATATAAACATTAAAGTCTTTGTTAACAAGAAAATGATTGGTTTAAATTAAGTATTTTTACTAAATAACTGTCTAAGAATTTATGGAATTGTAGCGTAAGTGCAAAATTATTTTCATATTAACATTAAAAATATTTTTTCACTTTAAAGTTTTCAAATTTCATTTGCAATACCTTTAGAACTTTTTAAATTAATAACTTTTTTTCAGTAAAACTTAATATATTTTATCTATTACTTTCTCTATCTTAACACTATATGAGCTTGGTGTATTTGACTGATCTTGAAACTATCACAAAAAATAAATAAATCTAAACTTTTTTTCTGAGACAAATGCAGATTGTAACAAAAAAATTACAATTATTTACCCTAAACAAATTCAGGCTTATAACATTTTACAATTTATTTTTATTTAACATTTATTGTTATTGAAATATTGTTCAACAGTTAAGCATGAATAGCAAAGCTATAGATATCCAGTAAATAAACAGCTCATGTTATGACAGAACAAAATACTGAAATATGTAAAGCATCTGCTGATCAAATTTGTACTTCACTGAACAATTTAACTTTTCCCCCCATTTATGTTTTCTTATCTAACATGATAATTTTCTGAGTTTTACATTTTCAGTCATTTTTATAACAATAGACATATGTAAAAAAATAAGTAATTTAGTACTTATGTGTATAAGGAACATTTATATTTGAAAATGTAAAGTCTAACATTAAAGTTAAAGGTATCCATTTTATTTAAAACTTTGAACCTTCATTAATAATGCTGATATCTAAATTTAGACAATGTATTTTGTTTTTAATGGAGGTTTCTTTTCTCAAAAGTTGACACTGGAACAGATATTCTAATGTAAAGTTTACTGAAGAATATTACTATTACAAGAAATTATTATAAATAAGTAAAAAAAGTACAAATAACAGAATTGGTAGAAAATAATCAAGTATTAGTAGCAACTTGAGTTAATGGGCTACTTTTATCTCTTGGAATCAGTCACATAGTTGCTCTTCACACTACATCTCGAGTATTACTGTTAGTGTTACGAAGTGTATTAGCATATAATACACTGTATAAGATTCGACAAACTCAATCCAATTAAAATGTCTGCAAACTGTTACCATTTTAGTCAAGACTTAAGAAATTAATTTTTCAATACCATGAAAATTTCTTAGTACTAAGTTATCGCTATCTTATACATAGATACAGAAAATTCCAGATTTCAAGTTTAAATTAAAATTGTTCAAGTTACTCAGCTGAAATATGAATCAGGACTAAATCTACTGTTGCGAGATCGAAAACTAAATTTCGATACATTGTAGTACTACCAGTAACTAACATTTTACCTTATATGTTATGTCAGTTAAAATCGCATATATACAATAAAAGCAAACTTCAAAAATAACTGAAACTTATACCTTAACTTTAGTTTATTTTTATTAAGTGTAACTTAAATTTAGTGTAAATAAACTGAATCATTCATAATAATTATGAATAACATATTGCTACGTCACAAAACATAAATGAGTTTTTTTATTGAATTACATTGTTGTTTCTAAATTGACTTTTTGAGACCAAACCTTTACACCCTTTCGCTCATAAAATACTTCCATAATATCAATGTAAATCTATTACGTTTTGTTTTGTGAAAAACAAATATATTTGAATAACCTTACCACAAACACCACAACAAAATGGATCCTAATTTATATTAAGCCCTCTGGTGGTGACATGTAATTTCTTAGAAATTCTACCTGTCATTCTTCCTGTTCGATAAAAAAAAAAAATAAAGACATGAATAAAGAAAAGTTGATATTGTTTTTGTTACCGCAAAGCTACACAATAGGCATTGTAAGTCCGTATATTGTTAATATGACTAGTTATTCATAAGACTTTTAAAAATAAACTGTAATTATTTGTTTATGAATAAATCATATGGTTAATACCTTAGAGCAGTGGTTCTTAACCTGGGTTGAATCAAACCCCAGGGATTCGGTAAGACAGTCTCAGGAATTCGGCGGAGGTCAAGACACACACACTGTGTGTGTGTCCGTTCCGTTCACCCCACTCATTGGCTGATCACGTCACATCACTTGGCCTTAATATCTGTGCTGCTGGGAACTTCGTGCGCTTAGCAGTCGACTTGTGACTGTAGTAAACGTGCGTCATTTGTGATTTTTTCCTAATATTTCAATCCATCATACTAACTATGTCGAGGAAAAAGAGAAAGTGGTCGGACGGATACGTACAATATGGATTAACGTATATAACGGAACATGATGGGAGTCAGCGTCCTCAATGCATGATTTGCAGTGCCAAGTTGAGCAATTCTAATCTAGCACTGGCATGGATGAGATAAGCTGTTCACGTTTAGTGTTGCAACAGCAGATGTCAATGATGAATACCTCGAAGAAATTATTGAACTTCAGCAGAGCCAGGTTCAACAGCAACTTTTCAGAACAACAATGCTCTCAACGTTTTGGTGTCACCAAATCGTAGTGTACCCTCTTATTTCTAAGAAAGCCCTCGAGATACTCATACCGTTTGTTACAACGTATCTTTGCGAGCAATCATTTTCGAAGAAAAGAAACATATTTTGTTGCGAAAATGATATGAGAGTGGTACTTGCCGCGCATTTCTGAACTTGTCTCTGAAAGGCAAAAGTCACATTGATTTGCAGTAAATATTCATTGAGTTATGTTTTTGTTTTTGTGTGAAATTCATGTTTTGTTGGTTTTGTTCTTTGAACACAGTGATATTGTGCGCAATTGATGCATGGTTCATTTTATGCACTAATAAAATATCTACTTATGTTTTGAATTTGAAAAAATCATATTTTATTTTTCCAATTATGAAGAGTTCAGTGAATGCAAGTACGAAACTTCGGGATTCAGTACCTCCAACAATTTTAAGAACCACTGCCCTAGAACTACGGTATTATACACGATCAAAAAAATTTGTCAAACAGGATATCAGACAAACGAAAAACGAGTGCAAAAAATGTTATTCACTCAAGCCTCCCCCCTCCAGCGGCACAATCATATGTCTACGGACTTGCACCACAAGAAACTGGGATTTTATACATGAAGTGAGGCAGAGCACAGATAGCCCTTTGTGTAGCTCTCAAGGTGTAACATACAGACATAGCATGCCTTTTATACCTTCTTATTTTAAGGTAGATTTTTTTAAAATCGTTTCTTCTAGATACATGTAGTTTTCACGAGCAAAATTCTTTAAATTCAATTCTATGTTTGCATTAATATGAAGTTGGTCCGCCCTTTGCTGCTATAACAGCCTCCTCCACTTCTGGCAAGGCTTTTCATTAGATTTTGGAACATGGCTGTGGGACTAGCTCTTATTCAGCCACAAGAGCACTAGTGAGATCAGGCACTGATGTTTGGCGAGAAGGCCTGGCTCGCAGTCGGCGTTCAATTCATCCCAAAAGTGTTCGATGGGGTTGACAGGTCAGTCAAGTTCTTCCACACCAACCTTGGCAAATCATGTCTTTATGAACCTCGCTTTATGTAGGGGAGCACTGTCATGCTGAACCAAAAAAGGGCTTTCCCAAACTGTTGCCACAAAGTTGGAAGTACACTGACATTCTCTAGAATGTCATTGTATGCTGTAGCATTAAGGTTCTCCTTCACTGGAACTAAAGAACCTAACCCAAATCATGAAAAACAGCTCCAGACCATTGTTCTTCCTACACTAAACTTTACAGTTGGCACTATGCATTTAGGCAGGTAACGTTCTCCTGGCTTCCGCCAAACCCAGATTCGTTCGTCAGAATGTCAAATAGTGAAGCGTGATTCATTACTCCAGAGAACGCATTTCCACTGCTCCAGAGTCCAATGGCAGTGTACTTTACACAACTCCAGTCGATACTTGGCTTTGCGCATGGTGATCTTAGGTTTGTTTGCAGCTGCTCGGCCATGGAAACCCATTTCATAAAGCTCCCGATTAACAGTTCTTATTCTGACGTTTGCTTCCAGAGGCAGTTTGGAACTCGGTAGTGAGTGTTGTAACCGTGGACAGAAAATGTTTACGCACTACTTGCTTCAGCACTTGGCGGTCCCTTTCTATGAGCTTGTGTGATCTACTGCTTCGTGGCTGAGCTGTTGTTGCTCCTAGACGTTTCCACTTCAAATTAACAGCACTTACAATTGATGAGGGCAGCTCTTGCAAGGCAGAAATTTGACGAACTGACTTGTTGGAAATGTGACATCCTATGACCGTGCTATGTTGAAAGTCACTGAGCTCTTCAGTGCGACCCATTCTACTGCCAATGTTTGTCTATGGAGTTTGTATGGTTGTATGCTTGAACTTATGTATCTGTTAGCAATGAGTGTAGCTAAAATAGCCGAACCCACTAGTTAGAAGGGGTGTCCACATACTTTTGGCCATGTAGTGTACATTTATATGCCTCGCAGAATTTGCATTATAATTCATAGCGTGTGATGACCATAACAGACAAGATCCCAGCTCCCAATACAGTTGTGAAAATTTGAGTTAGATCGTCTTGAGTTGTCATTTAGGCTTAAGAGAAACTTACTTTGAACAATTCTATACCTTAAATAACATCGCATTTAGATATTACAAAGTAGACACGATACACAAAAGTTAGCTTTAATTAATTAAATTTATTTAATTGTTATTAAATAATTGTATATTAGAGCTCATGTTATCTTATCCGTTTTGACAAAAAAGCAAAAGGAAAGGTGCACAAGACGATATAGCTTTTTCTGAGATGTTATCAAATTTTATTAACGGTAGAAAGAATTATATGAAGCATCCCGGTAGTTTTTTTAAAAATATTTTTAAGGAGGGTGGATTGGAAAATTCTTTCATAATAATAGCCTTAATCTTCTGAATGAAGGCATTGGTCATGTTTCAGGACTCTCTGTTGTCTTAAATGTTCTGCTGTGTGTTTCTTGCTTGCATAAAAAATAACGAAGAAACTTTTCTTCAAAAAGTTTCATCCTTTTGGTTTGACAAAAACCTTATAGTATGATCATTTCTCTGAAGAAAGAACAGTCAAACACTTTTCCAATCACTGACCAACTTTATGAGTTATCTTACAATGCTGGCCATCACAGTTTCTTTTGTGTGTGCGTGAGAAAGGTTTATAACGTGATTATAGTTTTAGAATCACTCTGATTTCTACATTCATTTCCATAATATGTGACTGATTTTTTATAGTCTAAGTGTACAAAATGGTTAAAACAGGCACATGGTACAGCAAAAAAGAAGTGATATAATTTTATAAACAACATCAATCACAATGATCAAATTAATTTGAACAAATTTTGGCAGTGTTTGGCCATATAATAACTTTCTTGCTTTGAACAGATCAACAATAGAATGCTTAAGTGTTATCAATACATAGCAATAATGCCAATGATCAAAAGTGTCATGAAATGGTGTCATTGTGAAAGAAAATGTTATTTTTATTGTGCAGGCTGTATTTTGTAACAAAACTTAAAAGTGATTCAATTTGTTCATTGTACTAATTAAGAATGCATTCTATATTTCACCTGTAGATTCCATTTTTTGATGTGGTATTTGAATAAAACGAACACTGATAATGCTAACCTGATGGAGTAAAAATGGACGTTTAAAGTAAATTTGTAATAAAACGTTATGGAATGAAAAGGGAGGCTGGTCATAACTGTTTGAAGTAAGTAATGACTGAATATGTGATGAGAGATTCCAGGCCCAAATTGTAACTACTTGACAAGAGATACTCCATAAATACACTGAAATAAGTGTACACTATACAGGTATTCTAATAAAAATATAAATTTACAGTGGATTTAATTATCTCACTGATCAGTCACTAATTAGATCAAAATTAAGATTTACCAATAACACTGCACAAAAAACTTTACATGCAAACTAAATATCAAATTTACTTATAGTTGATGGATATTTGACACAGGAATAAAAAGCACGACAACAAGATAAGCTGGGAGATATGAGAGTTGTACAAACCTGTGATCAATCAGATATACTGTGGAAATGTAGGTTTAACAACGTACCTTTTTATTGTGTAGCTAAAAAATAGTTTTGTTTAAAATGTGAAGCAAATAAAACATACAGTAAAATGCATATTTATTTTTCCAAGGTATTATAACAAGCTTTGTTTAACTAAAAAGATAGATAACACAAATAACTTTTTTTTTACATAATATAAAAATACTTCTTTCAAATGTGTATTATTACATAAAAAATAAAAACTACCATCAATATAATAATAATAACCAGGTATTTTAAGACAGAGATTCTTACAAAAGTAAAAGAAACAAAATCATAAGATTTGTAACAAAAATATTAAAACTCAATTATTATCAGAATATATTAACACAAATACTTAAATTCAAAGTACTTAAAAATGAAAATACAAATTAACTATTATAGGTTCTATATTCCTTTTCTACTTTGACGTTCTTTTGAAAAGGCAATAAAATCTTAAAGCAGGTTTCATGAAAATAGATAGAATCTGCAGTTTTATATAAGAAATTAACAATACAGTTAAATGGTTTTCGTAATGATAATTTTCACTTTTTATTTCAGATCCATTCAGAAAATCTCCATCTTGCTAATAAGATTGCTATGGAATTAAACACAATTCGAGAACAATGGCATAAAATAAGATGGAAAACAAACTGATCAAAGAGAATGCTATAACTTTCTATTTAAACTTTAAAAAAAAATCAGTTCTTTAAATTAATTACTTCATTTTTTTAAAAACCAACAGGACACACATTTTAACAGAATTAACTAAAACAAATTACACGTTTGAACTAACAGAATGTACCTTATAAAAGTATATTTAAATCTTGTATATCCAAAATAATTTAATGAAAATCTTACTTTTATATTCACATACATATTGCATTAATCTTAAAAAAACACCACCAAAAACACTAAATCTGCTAAGCCCCCGAAATCTAAATCAATTAAAAGTGCAGTAAAAATACTGTTTGTATGAAAAATATATCAACAAAATTATACTCAAACCAAAACAAGAAAAGGAAGATTAAAAAAGTAAACAAGAGGCTTTCAGTGATTTCTAAACATCTGGAAAATAAATGCATAATTTATGGAAACAAATTTTAAAAACATTGTGCTACATACTAGTGTGTTCAAATTCTACAATTTTGAATATAGAAGAAAGATCATAGGACAAATCAACTTCAAATTTATTCTTGAGAGATCTGTGCATAAATTAAATCAAATAGAATTGGACCTGAACAAGACAATATAGCTTCTTGAACCATAATCAAAATATTATACATTTTGAAAGAATCTGGTACTCTTTATGAAATGTTGCCTTAAATTTCTTTTTAAATTAATAATGTAATATTACAAAAGATGTTAAAGAACATAAAATATTAAAGGAACTCACAGAGCTGTTTCCAGCTTTGACCATTCAAAAGCTGGCAGTGCATGCCACATTAACAAACAGGATTGGTTCTTTAGAGTTATCACTTCACTGTACTATATAGTTTTGAAATGATGTTGCATTCCAAAAACTGTTTTAAATACAGGCAAAAGTTTTTCCATGTTAGGTACATTACATTAACGTTCTGATTTCTGATCAACAACAGGATTAACATTTTTATACATGGAATTTGTACACACACACACTAATACTCTTACTGACTGTTATTAAAACAAATATAATAAAAAATGCTTTGTATAAATAAATGTTCACAAAATTAAATGGAAAGTGACATACAGAAAACCAAACATAAATGTTTACAATATAATTGCTTTGGTCAGAATTCTTAAGAAAATCAAAAACACTTTTTACATTTATTACATACATGATTAACACCTGTTAACTTCTAATTCTATCCACCCTACGTATTATAGGAATACAATATATCTGAATAAATATTAACCAAACTGACATTACATATTAACAAGTACCAATGAAAAATATGGTAGGCTGTAGACTAAGAAAATGTACTATAATTAGACTTGAAAGCCTAGACCAACTCTTGGACCACAACTCACCATGTATTGTATCTGTAAATGATACCATAATTTTAAACAACACTAAAATCCACTCAAACATTAAATTCTTCTATAAACAACATTTAGTTTGCAATAGAGACACCATCAATCTTTGGTATATTCTTTTTTTTTCTTTGTTACACAATAAACAATACACTTTTTTTTTTAGCACAAAATATCATAGAAAAGATGATGAAACTCATCTTCAAAACACAAACTTAGAATCCACAAAAAATAATATATGCTCAGAAACTAACAAAGATATTGATACAATTTCAACAGGATTTTACAAATATTCAAGAGATTATCTACATATCATGAGTTTGAAGTAAGAAAAAGGATCTTATGAGATTATTCATTTCAAAAAAATTTGTTCGTCGCTGTTTGTGAACAAGGTATTATGGTTACACAAAGAGCCAATTAAATATAGAGGATGAAAACTCTACAACTATAATTTCCTTTTTATGTTTCTGAACACTGTACCTGCTCATTTATTTAACATGTATAGAAAAGATTTTAAATGTATATAGAAAGTATGATTATAAAATGTTCACCATACTAATTAATCAAAATTAAGAGAATACTAATCTCACACCTAGTAACAAGCAGAGTAAGAAACACACTAGACCTTTCCATAACAGTTTTTAATTCTAATGTACAGGAAGGTCAAATCACAAAATATCCATAAGACTACACCATCTTACACAAAACTGACATACAATGAAAAACATTAATACTGTTTTAATTTTGTGCATTACTACACATGAATGTTTCACTTTAAAACATATTTATGGCAAAAGAATATATAAACTAGTTTTATATATTTGTAATTTTATTCATTTTTCTTCATGTATGGATCCAACTGTTCTGAAGAATTTAAACTTACGGATTTTAGCATAAATAGTTTCTGTAGGTAGTTATATTCCAGTTACTCTTACTCGACACTAGGGTTAACTATGATTTGTAACACACATTATTTGTTCACTCAGTTTCTTACAAAGCAAGTTCAATATGTTTGTCTTTGGCCAGTGGCTCAAAAATTTAAAATTTTCTTCTTTACCTCAAATTACATTAGCAGAATAAACTGTATATTAGAACTCACATTATCTCATCCATTTTGACAAGAACAAGAAAGTGTGCATATTTCTACGGTTGTTACTCTTATCAGAATAATTTATATATATTTAAAACTGGCTGTGTCATGTTTTGTATAAAACATGGAAACACGCATTAAAATCACACTTTCAGAAACAGTAAAACAAAGTACACTTAATATACTCAAAATAACTAATTCACTATTAAACAATTATCAAAAGTAGAAGTAAATATATAGCAGTATAAAGTGATGGCTGAAAATTAAAAAAAGACAATTTTAATATAGTTTTTTTCAATTCTTTATGCACTCTCATATCATTGGCAAACAGTCTTTTAGTCTGAAAATGAAACAAGAATTTCTGATATACTATGTCCAATGCAAACTAAATCAACGCATTTAATATAATTGTACTTTTGATCATTTATTAATAGTATGCTAATAATCAAATAATGAAACAATCATTTTAATACTAATTTTCAAATGGCACAGATAATAAAAACCAAATGGCACTATATTAAAAAAAAAAGAAGAGAGAGAGAGAAGAAGGTCTGAACAAAAAATCAGAGCATCTTATAAATGATACACAACTTTAAAACATCAAATGATTTAATAAAATCATTATTAATAGCAAAATTCACTTCGAAGTTATAAATAATATTAAAAAGTTACATAAATAAAGACATTAGAAAAATCTCAGTAATAAATTTACAGATCATTTAAAACATAAGAAAAATACTTAAAAAATATGCCAATAATTTTCTTCTAAAACTGACACAGAATTATTCAGAATACATAAAAATTTTTTTCAGAAATATTTATCAAAACAAATTGGTTGTTTTTAAACTTACATAAAAATCGTATTTTATCACACAAGTTTTCACATTTGTTAAGTGATAAAATGATTTTTTCCTCCAAACAATTTTCTCTACTATAATTATATTTGGTAAACAAGCACGCATGCACACACACACATATATATATGTGTACGAATTAATGGAAAATTCTTTTATGATGCATAGAGGGCAAATTGTAATAACTGGACAGTTCACACACACACACACACACACACACACACACACACACACACACACACACACACACACACACACACACACACACATATATATATATATATAGTCAAAGTCATTGCACCTCATGTTTAAAGTAATTAAACACTTCTAAATTACAATTATTTGTCTAGTTGGATTATGATTTAGTGAAAATGGTTTCTAATAACTAAAGTTCAAGTGTACATGACAATACTTTACACCAACTAATTTACTATTACAGGGTATGCATTTATTAATATAATTAAAACTATACTGTAGTGGAAAATTCTAAGTAACACTTTGTTTGTTGTTATGTGCAAAATTACACAATGAGCTATCTCAGCCATATTTACCATAATTATTGAAACCTGGTTTTTAGTACTGATGAGCCTTCAAACCTACTGGTGAATTACTGGAGGGCATGAAATAGTTATTTATATAACATAATACTTGAATTGTACATTTTTATACTGCATAAAAATCATTTTAAAACAAATATGCTGACATTTATTCCAAAAACTACTATTCAAACAGTGTAGTGCTCCTCTGCATAGTGTTCCCTCTAAGTTGCACAACAACTAACCATATGCTACACACTCTATTATTCCAGCTATGCACATCCTCAGTGATGGTGAAAAGGACCAACAAGATGACGACTTTATTGACCCTGGCCGTCAATAAACCTGAAGCCAAATAACCAACTGGTAGCATTGAAAAGCAGTTTGATGATCCAATGGGGTTGATGGAATAAAAATATCCTTTTTTAAATAAAAACAAAAACTAGTATTGCACAAAATTAGGGGGAATATCATTAACAGGTATGCCATATACCTTTTGTAAAGTAAATATACTAATCTTATTTAAGGGTTTCAGAGATGTATACTTTACATAATTAGTTTTCTGTCTTGCATGTGTGTGTGAACAGATACTTTCTGTTTAAATATTAAACATTTTTAGTCAATTGCTGTATGAAGGTCTAAATACCACAGCTATTCACGTAAATTATGCATGTGTGCGGGTATGATGGAAGTAATAAGTTTTATTTTATTTTACTTTGTCAAATTTTACAAAACAGATGTTTCTCAACACAGATTCTTGAACTAGCATAAAGAGGGCAATAGAGATTTATATCTAGTTTGTGAAGAAATACTTGAATATAGGATTACCTTGCCACAGCTTACCATTTGAAAGCAACTGTTTTAAAAGGCCAAAAATATTAACAGTGAGTCTGCCTACCTGATGAAACAATGCATTTTAATCATTATGAGCACTACAGTTTGAACATTATATTTAATTAGCTATGTGTAAATATTTAATTACAATCTTGATCTAGGTAGCTAGCTTACTTTGATCAGAAGTTATTATTAATTAGAGTAATTATTACATGAAAAGTTAAGAGTAAGTTTTATAATTTAAATACAACTATAAGAAATATATTGTTTACCATGAAAACAAACAGTTATTTGGATACAGAACTGCTATGTCGTATATTTTCTCTGCTCACTGTTTTACAATGTAATCCTGAACCTGAGGAGCTGGTGATTCGGGAGGAAGAAGGTGAGTGATGGAGTGGGCCTACTGATCTTCCATGTTCAAAAGAGTGGGCTATATATCTCTCAGTTGAACGTGATATTCTGGAAGAGAGAGATTTCTTTCTCTGAAGCTCAGTGCGTGGAGTATGAGGGACAACTGATTTACTACGAGCTGTTGCTCCTACTGCAGAAGATAAACTTCTACGATTTGATAGTTCACCACTTGCTTTGACTGGGGCCCTTCTTTGAGGCTTTGTTGGATGTCTCTGAGATGATGCAGGAGCATCAACATTTATAATAGGTCTCTCACTACGTTTTCTTGTCTTATCATGACCTAATGAATTCTGCTGGTTTTGCAACTTTCGTTGCAGCTTTTGCTCTAGCAACTCTGCCTCTTGGAGACAGTGGCTGACCAAGGAAGATTCCACATCAATTTCTGACATAAGATCTTTGTTTATCTCACCACTCCCAAATTCATCTGAGGATACTGGGGAAATACTTTTGGTTAGTACTTCTATGGACCTTGCTTCTGAAAGAAAAGTTTTGTCACAACTATCTGAACTTTGAGGTATGATGTCTGACTTTACTGTAAAAGGAGAAACTTTAGCAACCTGACTGTTTTTTACTCCAGGTAAAGAAGAAGTACCTTCTGTTTTTGTGGGGAATTGAGAGAGAGAAGTGCTTCTAACTTTTGCCTGCTGATCATGTGAACTCATCTGTTTGTCATCATTTACTTTATGAGATTTTATAAAGGAGGAGTCTTTTACAGGAGAAGTAACGTTACTCTTGGACTTTGGATGAACCTCAGGATTAACTGAAAACAAAAAGGGATACACTAACAATTGTTTGTAAATAACTTACATAAATCAATAACTGTCATACTTGCACAACTTGGACAAAATAAGCTGTTAGATAGATATTTGTGAACCAACCTTTTAATGACTCATTTCTTTCTCTGGACTTCCTACTTTTATCAGACATAGTTGGGTCAGAATGGTTGTCAGAACAAAGATCACAAGCTTCCACTGACTTTGAAGAAGTGGTTATAGAAACATCTGGCGAAGTTCCAGAATCTTCGTCTTTGTTTTTCTTTTGGACTTTGGTCACCTCTTGGCTAATACTAGAGGGAGCTGTTGCACATTTACATGTGGAGTTTCCTGGGATTGTTTTGACAGAGATTTTCTGACTACAGTTTTGGTTTATTTTATCATCAGATTTTTTACCAGAGGCTACTGTGACTTCCTGACCATGAGACTGTTTTTTACCCTGTTTAGACTCACTATTCAACTTGCTGTTTTTATTCTTAATAGGAAAAGTAGCACATTTACTTTCCGAATCCAAAATATAATCCTCTTGATTCTTCTTAACTTTCTGTCCATAAAAAACAAACACGAATTAACATAAAATTTTATACCAAGTTTAAAGATTACAAAAAATAATTAAAATTGCAAGAATTTTAAATCAAAGCCCAATATATACAGTTTAACCCTAGCACTACAGGTTTTCCTATGGTCAGCAGTGAGAGAAAAGGTATGCCATCATGTTTGTAGACTTGCATTCAAAATTTTACTGAACTACAATTTTATGAACGCATGTTATTAAGCATGGTATCAAACTACAATATAATTCAAATTTTAACACTACATATTATTAATTTCTTACTTCAAAAGTATACATTAAAAAATTCCTAAATACTGATTTTGTGCATCACGTGACATGTTGTAATGCACCTTTGGTCCAAATTAGATATTAGTGATATTCAAATACAAAGTCTAAAGTCTCTTAGATTTCTGATACTGACAAAATATAAAATAACAACCTCTTACCTTTTCTATTTGCTGAGATATAACTATATATAATGAATCAAACACAGTGGCCATACTCTTACATTTTTGAAAATACTTGCTTATGTATACCTGTTCATTCTATCACAAATTCATCAAATGCCCCAAAATTCCCCCCACATGGTTTTCTCAGCCTCTTGAAGGTGGGAATTTCCCAAAATTGTCTCCAATATCAGAAGGAAGGGGCAAGTGAAAAATGTTCAAAAAAACAATTTCTTGGACACGTATTTGTGTCCAAGTTTAGTTAGTAACCCTGATAAATTACAGTGGAATTCTGAGATATTCATAAAGTAATTAAATTTTTTTCTTTCAAAATGTACATATAAAATTAAAAACATTATTTTGACTTACCTCTATGTGTGAAATTCAACAAGGTTTAGTATACCACTTATAAAAAGTATACTTATAAAAATGCCACACATCAGAGATCATGTTCTATTTTTTGTATCTCTTTCAAGTAAAAGCAATTTATATTTTTTAAATCTAAATGCATTTCCAATTTGTTTAAAATCTTAATAAAAGTTACGTGTGGTTGCAAAAAAAAAGGAAAGAAAAGTATATTTCATAACCTTCAGTAACAAGGGACATCACTTCTTAACATTAGATATTGTCTCTTGCAGGACTAAATGTTTAACATACCAGTACTTAATACTGTAAATAAAATTGCAAAGAACTTATAAAAGAATGCTTGCAAATATTTGTTTTTATATAAATAGATGACTTAATACAAAATATGATAAACTTTCCTCTTATTCTAAAATATTTTTGAATACTTACTTTTTGTAAACTAGATAAACGTGGTGGTGGTGCTGTTGGCTTCTCAAATTCAAATATTATAACAGCAGCTGAAAAGTAAATCAAAAACTTATTTAATTTTCAGAATTATCTTAAACATTACAATAAATGCTAAATCACTTTACATAAATAAATTCTAAAGGACTAATTACTTTCAAGTAAAAAATAAGGGGAATTATACATATTCTTATTCTGTACTGGGTAGATTGTGTTCTTCTGAAAGTATTCCAAGTTTTCAGAAATGATGACATTTTTGTTTCTTCTAATACTCCAGATGAAGAAACAATGAAGAAGTTAGGTAAGTTTTGGATCAAAATAAGACAAAGTCTAGTTAACTTCATGGTTCATTTAACATTTTGTTTCATATGCCAGTCCCTATCAAGTAATAGGAAAGAGTCAAGATATTGAAAATGTTGTATAAGAAACTTGTAAGACCATCAAAAAGTGGAAAAGATACATTACTAGTTTAAAACCACAGTTTTAAACTAAGCAAAACAGAGTTAAGTTTTAACTTTAAAACCAGCTTCTGATTGTCTGTTAACAGTTTTACTTCTGAATATATATTTTATTTTCTAACTTATTGTACAATGGTTGTCATTTTAAATTGAATATGCAAAGTCTAACACACTTGTGTAGAGAAAAACATCATGTTAAGACAAAAGTTAATTTACAAACAGCAGTTTATAAGCATAAGAAAAATTAGTTTATTCAGAGATCATACTACATGTTTCAACAGAAAATTGGTTTTCCTTCCTCAGGTATACCTGAAGATATTATTTTCGCTGTATAAAACAATTTTCATTATACATATAAATCTTTGTTTGGCAAATTATGAAGTTTTACCTACTACAAAAAGTAGAAATTAAAAATATAAAAAAATTAAAAGAATAAACAGAAGCATGCTGGAATATGAAACTTTTTTAGTTAATAGAAAATAATCCTGAATATTATAAATCTGAAACTGAGAAAAAAAACTTACAATCTCTAATTTTTTTTTGAACCTCTGGAGCTAGAAGATTCCAACTTGTGCAATGGATCACGTGGTTTGCATGGTGAATCAGGTAACGTTCACTCTGTCTTTGGAGTCGATGCAGCAGTTCTAGAAAATTCTGTCAACACAAAACCACTTTAAACTGAAATAGTAGCACCCACTAAATATTATTAGTAACTTGAAAATAACTATAAAAAATATGTAAAACCTTAGCATTAAACAAAATAATTAGCAAATAAAACATGACTTGATGACTGATTTGATATATATGTTACAAGGTTTTAGCAATATCAAAGCACAATCTCTTTTCCCTGGAATTATAAAGTCCAACTGCAACACATTTATCAGTATACAGTTCAGATAACACTGCTGCCAACCCTAATTTGAAAAACCAGAGGTATGGAAGCAAAAGGGTGGCAGCAACCACTTTCACTTCACTATTAATGATTATTGTGTACTCTTTTTTTTTTCCTTGCACCAAGCATCCATTGCTAATACAACATTATTACCATTATATTAGGGAGAAATATGGTACTGGCCTTGATCATTCCAGCACTCTCTCTCTTCAATAATATCTTCAAAGTTACCCTAATAGTAATTCACACTTCCAATTTGATTTAATTAGAATCTGATTTTTTTTCTTTTAAATGACAAGGAAAATCTACAATTCCTGCCTTTTCTAATGCACATGCTATTTTATACATTAAACTTTAAAATATTACCCATTTTTAGCTGTTAAAGTAGCTATCCTGCAGGAAAACTAGTATAAAATGTGGAAGTATGTATTTGTATTGCTAGACCTAGCTGTGTCAATGATAATAAGTGTGGAAACCTAAAAATATGAAATTCAAACTGTTAAAAAGATAATGGATTACATACTGTCTTAATTGAAAGTGACAAATAAATAAGTTACTTATCTATAACTGTATCCAATTCTGTCTATTGTTGTATTTGTTTGTTTTGAATTTTGCACAAAGCTACTCGAGGGCTATCTGTGCTAGCCGTCCCTAATTTAGCAGTGTAAGACTAGAGGGAAGGCAACTAGTCATCACCACCCACCACCAACTCTTGGGCTACTCTTTTTACCAATGAATAGTGGGATTGACCGTCACACTATAAACGCACGGCTGAAATGTTTGACGACGGGATGCAAACCCGCAACCCTCAGATTACGAGTCACACGCCTTTACACGCTTGGCCATGCCGGGCTGGTATTGTTGTAAATAAAATACTTTGTATTTTAGTATTTCCTTTCTATTGAATGTTTTTCCACTATCTCAAAATATTATTTTGAGTAAGATTTTCGTTAAAAAAGTTTTCAAAATGTATCATGTCTTATTGAAAACAGACAGAAAGAAGGAAAGAAAAAAATATTTATTTTAGTACATTTATTTGATTTAATTATAGTGGTTCACCTGGATTATTTAAATGATATTTCTAATTGTTGAGATTTCATTTATAATGGTATCTGACAGTTGTTATTGCTTCAACATGTGAATATAAATTATTATAAGTTATAAAATGAACAACTGAAGCAACTGAAAAAAAAAAGTCAACACTTCATTATTGTCCACTTCAATACTATTAACAGTATACTGCTCCTAACCTCTGTCCAGTCCCCTAATTCTTGGGAGCCCTGTGTCTCTGCCATGGGGAGGAGTTGACCCAACTGGACATATGTCCGACAGGCAATGTCTGGGGTCAATTGCTCAACTGCTGACAGGATATTGTCTTCTATAGCTGTGACATTCCAACTCTGACCCTGAAACATCATCAAGTTGGATTCTAAGCCTTTTTACTGAAAGACTACAAATAACTATATTTTATTGACCTTTCTATTTCTGAGATTATTTCAAAACAATAAAGTATCTAATCCTTAAACAAGTAGCACTGAGAATATGCATAAATTTCTCTGCTTTATCTATAAATATAATTTGATTTTCATTAACTGTTTACTCTATCATAATGACATCAAAAAATCACAAAAAATCAACAACTCACCTTTCCCAAAGCCAGAAAGCCATCACTGGTGACAACTTTATCAAATTTTACAGCTATGAAATGAATACAATTCTGAATTAAACGTGTCACAAGACCATAAACTGGTTCAGCCCACTTAATACGAGGCAGTGAAGCAAGTAGCCTGTCACAACTGAGGAGCATTTCTACAGAAGTCTCAACTGTCTGGAAATATAGTAAATTTTATATAACTCTTCCTTATGATTAGTTTGTTACAATAAAAAACACAAACAAATACAAATATACACAAACTTACCAAAGTTAGCTATATCAATTGTAATGCTTCTTATATAGATTTCTGTTACAATGAATTTTATTCTATTTACATGCTTCTATAAAAAACTCAAACAATTACGCTTAAAATAATTACTGAGTCTTATTTTGATCACTCATTCCCACTGTCGAAACAATCAAATAAATGATAAAACTTTAATACTATTTCTGTACTTTGATTATCTTTGTTTTGTGAAGCCAACAAACAGCATTAAAAGTTCTAAAGAGCACTGCAGTTAATGTTCTGTAAGAGATTGTTAAAGTGTACTTCATATATTTTAAAAACAATGAAGTAATAAAACAATTCAAGAAACCAACATCTGTGACAAAATACGTCTCTGCAATGTAATCCCAAAATAGTCAATTTTGAAACCAGAAAAATTAAAAAACCTTTTGCATCAGAATTTGGGAAGCACAAGAAGGTACCTTTGCACCAAATCTCATGTAAGTTGTTTAAAATATACATAAACGGTTCATGAAAATCTCAAGTTGTACTTTCCTAGAAGAAAAATTGAGCAAGAGGCAAAACTTCTAAAATTGTCAATATTCCTGTTTGAGATCTGTAACAGAATATCTATGTACTAAATCACACATGAATTGTTCAAGATATGACATAGTAACTGACTAAAAAATACTAAAATTTTGAGTTTATTTAACCTTGTTAACTCAAATGTAAAAAACCCTAAAACTTTGCTTTCTGAGAGCTCTAATCCCTCTAAGACTCAAAATGAGTAAATCCAACTTTCTAGTTTGTCAAAATGTTAGATGCATGAAAATTTATATTTTCACCAATTTTCATTGTAACTGCTGTAAATCACACAAGAGTCTATAATATACATTTTTTAGAATTTGAATTTATCCCATGAAAAGAGTCTGGGTACATTGGACCAAGGTATAATCCTACCAAGTTTCAAGTCAATCTGTCAAGAAATGAAGAAACAGTTAACTGAAAAGTGCTTGTAAGAAGAAAAATAATAAAAAAACCAGTATGGCTCTGCAGAGAGACATAAACATTCATAGAGATAAAACACAATATAGCAATATTTCTTTGGAAATTTATTACATGCCAATAAGATATTCCTATGTGTTCATATTTTAACAGTACTTTTATTACATAATACACACATACCAAATTCTGCAGAGCACTCTGATAACACTTTTCCTGAAATTCATTAGAAAGCATAGCAAAAGCTTTGTGTGTCCATATCCGAGTGAAGTATTTGCCCATCCAACGAATGGATTTGTTCTGTAACTCCTGTAGTCCACATGATTTTGTTAGAGACAAACATTCTACTACTCCATTGATACACTGGTTACAAGGCTACTCAAAAAAAAATAAATAAAAATAAATATTTATAATTTATATATTACATGCCTCAATGAATACACTGACAATTTATATATATATATATATACACTGACTGTCTATATATATAGACACACAGACATGCACACATACATACATACATAGACATACACATATATTTGATCTTGACACTGCAATAATTACACTTGAATGACTTGTACATGTTTGAACACTTCTAATTTTATTTAAAAAAACAAAAATTACACTTCATGGCTCATTCACATGTTCTAACATTTCTTGTGTTTAAATCAAACATAAGTAATACCTATCACCCTGAATGTAAAATGAAATATAGAAAACAAATGAACATAAGAATCAGTATTAACAAAAGAGAAATACTAATATTAAATTAACTAGCATATTTAAACTAATGCAAATTTCAGGATCAAATATTTACTTGGAGAAAGTTTTCATCTAATATTTGCTGTAGATATTCATTATATCTGTTCATGTTTATTTTTAAATATGAACATATTTTATTTTTTGTAAATAAAACAAAAAGTATAAAATGCTTCCATGGTAATACATACAAGTAAATAATAATCTCAAATGCAAATCTCACAATTATAATTCAGAGAGGTTACTTTAGACAAACTGATTGTGTTTTGTAGATAGATTTTAATTTAACTAATGAATTGTGTTTTTTTCTTATATATATATATATATTCACATAGTTTTGTTATAAATTTTTGTTCATTTCTTAATTAATAATGTAAGATTACAATTGTCTTGAAAATGTTTCTTGTAAAAACTCCTAAATCAGATTACAGTCACATCATTTATATTAATTTTGTTTCCCAAAGATTTTCATGAATCAAAACTGAGTTTTGATGGACGAAAAGCTAGTATAATGCCTACTTGGCTGAAAGGTTGAGCACATTCAATAATAAGATTCAAACAAGGAGCCCAGATATCACTGGTCAATTGTCCAAACCACAAGACCATACCAGGATTAGACTTGAAGGAACAAATCAGTCAACGTTTCAACTAACTCTGTCTGACTGAACAATTGGGTTTGACCATCATTTTTATCATGCATTCACAGTTCCCAAATGTCCAGGAACTATGAACCTTTGGTTTAATACCTCAAGCAAGTAAACTTACTTGGCTTCAAAATTAATTAGTCACTTGCATTTTTTACTGATTTAATTTTAGAGGTGAGTTACCATTTACATTGTTCATATTGCAATATAGTTTTCACAACTAATATGTGAAGAGTTATTGAGCAGCTAATAATCCTTTGATAAGTTTAAAATTAATTTTATATTCTTAAATAAGGAATTAGTTTTATACTCAAATAATGTATTATTACATTACATTTTACTTGATATTCTTCCAATTTATATACCAATGGTACAGAGCTCTGGATTAACAGTTATTTGCATAAAGGCATATTCACACACGCTGTACCTTTCTAATCACAAATTACTTCTTAAAATGTGATTGAAAATAACAAAAATATGAGAATATTGGCAATTGAATTGTGTTCAACATCCAAAATCACAACATTTAAAGGCTAGTAATGGTTGTATAAAGGGCCCCAGTAAATAAAAATGCAATATGATCCAATTTTTCAAAACATTATTTGCTAACTGTAACTATTAAGACTAACAAATAAATAGTTTATAATATTATACAATTTTGTTTTTTTTAAATTAGCTACACAGAAGTCATGTTTGAGAAAATTATTGGACTTGCTACAAAATAATACTAATGATGAATAATTTGTGCAGATAAAGAAAAGTATTGTTATAATTAAGTAAGTCATGTCACAGAAGTGGGAAGTGGGTATAATGATGGACATGCTGGATAAGCAAATAAAAATGAAAATGTCTATTTTGGTCATTGCTCTTATTAAAGTTATATGATTCTAACACTAGACTTGCCACTATTTACATATACAAAATCTCATCTACTTCTGATTCAGCTGTTAATTACAGATACATAAAGATACAGCATTAGTTTTATGATAATTTTACACATAATACAATACTAACTCTGTGAAAGAAGTGACAATAATTCATCTTCAGGTGGAATATCACCACTTCCTTTAAGCTATCAAGACCCAACATATCAGACAACTGGGCTAACTCTGCAATATTAGCACCTTTAGGCAAATTGATATCTCCACTGTATATATGACAGAGAGCAAAGTGGACAGCTGAATAACTATATCTGAAAATGTACCAAACATTATAATCTCAGGTTCTTTATGTCATCTATACAAACACAGAAAGTTCAAATTACATATATTTGTAATTTGTCAATCATAAACATTTTTGAACAAATAAAAAGTATATTAATATTATATTAACTTCATATTATACTTCAGAAAGATTTATTTATTTTTCTTTCCAATTGTATAACACTAAAACACTGCAATTGCATAAAGGAATATAGGTGATAAACAAAAGTTTAAGATACCTTCTTAAAATTCAACGTAAATCTAGTTACATTAACTATTATTCAAACTGTTGAGGTGTTGAAAGGACACCTGCATAACAAATTTGAAAAAAATTAAGTGAAAATAATAATCCTATCTCTATTTCATCAATTTTGTTACTCAAAAATATTTTAGAATTGGAATATTTGTCATTTTGTAACATTAATAAAGACAAATGAAACAAGTGTTCAATATATATATTTCTGCACAACTCTGGAAATCTTGCTTGTAAACAATACATTTATCATGTCAACTTGTAAAATTTTTCTGCATATCCAAAGCATAGGTTTGTATTTTCTAAATAATTATTATCATTTGAGAACATAATTGTAAAATTTTTATTTCTCATGTGATTTCTCACTTTCTTTCTCTCTTTCATTGATTTAATTAGTACATCCTTTTATAACCTCATAAATGATGAACTAAAAAACCATAAAGAAACACTATTTACATTAGTGTAATTTGAATAAAAATATGTGAGAAGTAATCTGTAGTTCTTAAGAAAAGTAATTACATACAGCTCTTGTGTAGAAGAACCAAAATATCAATGGAAAAAAACAGCAATATGGGGATTATTTACAGCTTTGTCAGAAATTCTATAAAATATCTTCATATTAAATTATATTTATTTTAAAGTTACAGAAAGTTTCTTCTATGATAGAACATCAAATAAGTTTATAAGTTTAGTCAGAACAGCTTATGAGAACAAAATATTCCAATAATTTACATCCTTATTTATTGATTACTGTTATAATAGTGAAACAAGATAAAAAAGTAAAATAATTTACTATTTAATGAAAATAAAATATATCAGATATTTAGTGCTTTCAAGCAAGAATATTGAGTAAAAATACAGTTATCTAGCCTGCCTGACAAATCTGTGACAGATCAGATTATATATCACTCACAAATCTGTTATACCTTGTTTTTTTAAGATTTGTATGCAATTGACAAAATAAAGTACTAAAAGAAATAAGTTAACAAGTATCAATTTAGTTGAAATGATTGTGTATATAAAGTAAACTTTCTAATCAACAATAAAAAGACAATGTTCTAAGACAAAAGAAAGTATTTCCAATTTCATATTCAAAATAAGTATCCAAATATTTTGGAAATTTCACAATGAAAATAAGGGCAGTAAATCAAATTATATGATTTTTTAAAGTCACAGTTAGATATTTTTAATAATATGGTTAAATATTTTGTCCTTAAGATGGAAAAATATCAAATATTTTACTGAAGTCTTACAAACAACAGTTAAATTAATATCACAGGTACATGCCATAGTCTCTGAATTGGTCTTATTTCCTAAAACTAAAGTTATAATTTTCCAATGCTAAAAATAAGCAAAGCAACATGTCTCTCATAAAATCATCATGCACAACTTCCTCACCAAAACGTATAGGACACATCCATATGACACGACTTCATTTACGCTTCTCTACTGTACTATTACTTTGAAGTTTAGCAGAAGATGCCAATACTAGAGGAACGTGGGAAGGAAGAGTGGAAATTGTGAGCAGAGGTAAGTACCTGTTGGAAATACATTTTAAGGGTAAAAATAATAATTTCCAATATGCTGCTTTCCTCCACTCACAAGACTAGTTAGAATCCCACACTGAGAAGGAAGAGGGACTAGTGTAAGAGAATGGCAGAAGAGAATGAGGGATAGTTATGGACAGAATAATAACAATACCATATATCACAGATGTTAGCCACAATACAGAAGAAGGAAATCAAGAAGATAGATAACCTGAACTCATGTGAGGACTTATGTTGATTGGTTCACTATAATCCAAAACCTCCTCACAGGGTACTGACATCCATACTAATACCCTCACTTAATTGCAATGAAAACGATCAGCAAGAACTTGAATATCAGGAGAGGGAGTGAAACCAAAAAAGGTTAAGATAGTTCATGCAATAAGGAAAGATGAGGTGAATAAGAAATAGGTGAAAGAGAAAAACAACATAAAACTGACACAAAATCTATAAAGCTTGAATTAAGATCTAAAAGACTTATCAGGTTTGGAATAGGAAGGAATGGCAAATTCTAGAGGTGGTGAAAGATGATCAAAGTCTTCAGCCTACACAGCTCAGGAGGAACCTGAGCAATGTCTAGGATCAAAGGTTGTCCCAAGTAACATCCAATCTCTCAAAGTATAAAAGCAGATAAATCCTCAATTGGGTTGGTCACTCTTGAGACCTGAGTTAAAATGCTTGTCACTGGCATAACCCACAAAGTGGTAATGTTTATTTTATAATTCAGTACCTAGAAAATGTTCACTAAAATCAAGTGCAGAAATAAAATAATTAGAATTACTGATAAATACTAGTACATGAATTGGGTTGAATGAAAGCAAACGAAGTTGAAAATAACCACTTCATGAGAAAGATAAAGTTGAACACGAAGCACTAAGCAGACAAAAGAGCATGTTCAAACAAGAAGTGATAGTTTGGTATAGGAATGTAGGGAGAGTCAAATGTATCATGTGGACATACTATGCTTCTATTGGTGAAGAGGTTACACACAATGAATTGCATGAGAGACATTTTGGAACCTTATAATTCCAAAAAGGGGGGAGTGGAAGGCTTGTGGCATGTGTAAAGAAAAGTTTACATATAGAGAGCAACACTGAAAAGGAATAGCTAATCTTATGACAGGAGATAAGTACTATATTGAAATTATTCTTACATATTTGCATCATGTTGACATTGAACCTTTTCGATATTCTAATAAATTTAGAATGTATTTATAAACCAGCCTTTACCCTTGCATTTTGATTATATCATCTGTATTTTCACTCCAGTTTCCTCTCAACATGGCTTCAAAGTATTTACATCGAGAAACCAAAATACACCTAAACCATAAATACCAAAATTAATATAAACATATATTTAACTGTAATCTGTTCACATAGAGTTGTAAATTACTTATTCATAAAAATAACATTTAAATTTTCCAAAATGTAAAGTTTAATACAAAGATTTGTTGCACATTGATTAATTCTAATTTTTTTATCAATTTGTTATCGTCTTTTTTTTAAACACAAAAATGCTAATAAAAGTATTCATGTATTTTAGTTATAAAAATAAGTTGATATCATTCAGATGGCAGATAAGTTCCCAAATCACAACTTATCTGAATGTTCCTCATAGTAACCTAACACTCAAAATTGGTATTCCTTTTTGTCACTGCTAAAAGAATTTTTTTTCTGTGAATTAAAAGCTTGACATATCACATGTAAAAACTATAAAATACAATGACTGTTAATTTTGGTTGATTCATAGGTTTTATTAGCTAACTGTCAAACAATGCATATCTTTCTAAATGTGATTTTGCCTTTTCAGAATGTATAGGTTTCTAAAAAAACAAATGTCTGGCACAAAATAAAGTAATTCCAATTGCTAAAAGTCTTTAAGTTAAGAAAATAAATGTTTTATTAGATTGAACACATATACTCACTTGTGGGCTTTTATATCTCTTTCAGGTAATCTGATGATAACATCAGCATTTATTTCCTCTAAGAACATCCGGAGCAAATCTTCACCTAGTTTGGAACAAGCCTCATGAAATTTGTTACTGGTACTACCTTCTGGGCTGTTTCTGCCATGCTGTGAAGCTCTATCTAATAAAGTATTAAAACTTACAGGTCCTAGAATAGATGAACTAATGTCAGAAACTTCAGAGTAAATGGTTTCAGAATCATCTTCTAAGTCACAAGATGAAGGAGGAGGAAAAGGAGAGAGGAATTGGCTTATTTCACTGTTATGTACATTTTCTTTCCTGTACTCTAAATTCTGGTATACTTTTTGCTTTTTTCCAGACTCAAACTGTTTCTCTACATTTAATTGCTTCTCTGTAATTCTTGGTCTTTCAATCTTTTCAGGCGATTGTTCAAATTCCCGATGCATTCTGGAAAGTGCAGGCTTTATTTGGTGACTATGTACTCTTTTCAGAGTTTTAAAATTTGGAGGTTGTGGGGGTGGACTTACTAGCTGTTTCATACTTTCATTCAGCTTCTGTTGATTTTCTAAAGCTATTTCAGTAACTATTTCAACCTTTTCTTTTAATTCATTAGTATCTTGCTCATTTGAATCATTAAGTGAAACTTGACTCTTGGATTTTGAGTTTCTGACTAACATTTTCTCAACAGAAGAATGTCCTAACACAGGAGTAATACGTGAATGTTTAACTGTGGGTGTGAATATTACTTCTTCATTTCCTCTGTCTAATTCATCAAGTTCGGTACCAGAACTAACTTCTTCATAACTTTTCAATTCAGAATTTTTTGTTTTAATTGGAGTTGTTTTTTCACTCATACTTAACTGTTCTACTATACTTGTGGATGGCTTCTTTGAATCAATATTTGTAATACAAGTTTTTATTATAGTCGAGTCTTCCAATTTTGGCTGATTTTTTTCTGAAATAGGAACTTTATCATCTAAATGAGTAGTTTCTTCAGGGGAGTTAAATATCTTTAGAGGGTACCTTTCTGCCTTTTGTTGGATGCTATAAACTGTAGCATCAATCTGCTGTTCCTCTGATGTCACTATGTCTTCTTTATAACTGTATAATAATTCTGTCTTATCTGGATCAATATCTTGTCCAAAGGTTTCTTCTAGAGAGTCCTTGCTGATAGATCTTAAAGTTTGTATTGAAACATTTAAGGGAAATGCCAAGGCATTCAGATCTTGTGGCTTTATTGATTCTTTGACAGCTATATCTTCAGGGGGTGACCTCAACAATTCTTGTTTTACAACCTTACGTTTCATTATAGGACTCATTGGTAATAACCCCTCTTCTGAACACACCTGGTATGATGAATCAGCAACTCCATCAACTGACTTGGCCTCTATGCCTTTAATTTGTTTTGCTATTTCTTCAACAGAATTATTATGTTCTAAAAATTCTTCTTGTTGTACCATTCTTAAAGGTACATTTTTTTCTTGGTGACCAGAGCTTTCTGGGTTTATTATTTGAGTTGATGAATCTGTCATATCCTGAACTTTACTGTTTTTTAATTTTTCAGTGCCTATTTCAATAAGACTAGTATACATTTCCTGAGCAGATCTAACACTGTCATTTATCTTTCCATTCATTTCAACAAACATGGATACTGACATAGGATGTTTCTTTTCTTTAACTTTTTGCTGGGATGTTTGCAATCTCTCACTTTCTTCAGGTTTTATTGAATCCAGATCCACATACATATAACAAGAATTTCCTTTATTTCTTTCAGAGCAGGAGCTCTGTTCTAAAGTTTCAAGAGAGATCACATGTGGTTTTGAGGAATAGGCTGCTTGTGTGTCATCATGAAGAGTACCAGTGGAATCTGTACACAAGTATGGATCTTGCTGTTTTTTTTCTACTGCAGTTTTAATATTTTCTTCTGGGATTACACTGTTCATGTCAACGTACAATGGAAAAAGTGAACCTGAACACACTGAAGAAGATAACTGGTTGTTTTCAGCAATATTTTCCAACACTTTTTCACCAGTGGAAGATTTAACACTAGAGCAGTTCATCATAGAACACATTAATGGAGATGAAAATTCTGTGTCAGACATCAAAGAATGGCTTTGAGACATGAAACCAGAATCTGTCATGCTCCCATCAAGATGATATGTTGATAAAGTCTGTACATGAGAGGTTATAATGGGTGGTTCACTTTTTTCTTCCTTATCCTTCAGTATGCTTGCCTTATTGTGAAGAAAAAAAGATTCTTTTTTCTTATCTGTTTTTGGTATAATAATTTCTTGTAATCGTGTGACTTCTGCCTTTTCTTTTAGTACAATATCTTGGGAGTTTTCTTGCAACAATGAAGAACTGATTTCAAAAGTGTCACTTCTTGGTAAATCCATCTTTTCAAACTTAAGACCTTGTTTGTTTTTAGGTAAACTAATTACAGATTCTTTTTCCTTAGAACTAGGTGAAGAGCCTTGAAAGTCTGTTTCCAAACAAATTTTAGAAGAACTTACTTCAGTGGAAAGTAGGTTTTGAGAACTATTTTGAAGTGCAATCAACTGGTCATTCCT
Source organism: Tachypleus tridentatus (assembly GCF_004210375.1). Classification (NCBI taxonomy): domain Eukaryota; kingdom Metazoa; phylum Arthropoda; class Merostomata; order Xiphosura; family Limulidae; genus Tachypleus; species Tachypleus tridentatus. The sequence goes on from NC_134830.1 coordinate 33,791,521, forward strand.
TTCCTCACTCTTCACATTGACATCACATTCTGTGACTAGCTTATTATTATCTTTGGTTTTCATGACTAGTTTTAAATCACGAAATGAAGAAACATTATATGAGTCTTTTTCTGATTCTTCTTCAGTGACTGTTATCTCGAGAACTTCTTCAGGGACACGTATGACTTTCTTCTCTGGAGAAAGAGGACTAGATATAGGAGTGAGATAAATATCACCATTTGATGATAAATAGCCACCACTTGTTTGCAAACTTTCTTGTTCTTCAATTTCGGTTGTAGAAGTTTCTTGAGTGGAAGAAACAAGTTCAATCAACTTTCCTTCTTCTGAATATTTTTTATTCAATCTAACAGCTTCACATTCATGTCTTCTGATGTCATCTTCTGAATAAACCTTTCTGTACAATTTAAATAAGTAAACACTATGAAAAACTACAACTCATAAAAATAGGAATTATAACCAAACAAGATGAATTCTGAAAAGCATAAAAAACACACTGTCAGTTATACATAGCTTTGATAAGGTTTGACTGATGTTAAACCTTTTCATCAAATAATTATCTAGAAATATGCTGAGATGAATGTTGTTGTTGTAGGTTTTCTTCTAGTACATTACTGTATTCAGAACTACATTATATTTTAATATAAAATACGTTTTCAATGACAAATTTTCATTAGTAACAGAGTCATGGTAATAGAGATGTCAAATATTTAATAGTTCACACAACAGAAATTTCACAGAACAAGATAAATGTGTCTCTGATCATAATTATCTAAGTACAGAAATCATGGTTCATCACATTCTTCTGAATTAGATACTTTAAATAATTACCACTTTCTGGGGACTTGAGCTGATAATTTTAAGCACTAAACACTATCCATGCACAAATCTATACATCACTTAAGTATATTTATGCAACAAAGTGTGACAAAAAAAACAAACAATGAAAAATCATTTGTTTGGTGTTTTCAGTTGAATAAAGAAAATATTTCCTCCCTGAAAATGTATTACAGATAGATAGTTATTTCACCACTGTCAAAAGTTTTTGCACACCTGTCAAGCCTTGAATAAAACTTCCACAAATACACATATTAACTCTTTTTTATACAGCAGGGTTAAAAAGGTATTTTATGATTCTTACAGAGTTACATGCAATTTTTATTATCAGTTTATGCTAGTAAACTTGGCATCAAAATGTAGTTTATAAATTGTAGTTGAGAGAAGAGACATCAATCAACTTCATAAGGAAAGAATTAATGTACCTCAAGCCAATCAATAATTTAATCATTATTATACTATAACCCTCTACCAATTTGGAGAGTAACATACCTGCCACACACAGTGTACCCTATGAACACACATATTTCAAAAACAATTCATTCTTGACAAGGAAAAAGAAATGCACTGATGTGCAAAGGAAGGGTAGCATGCTCTGTGGTGAGGTAGCTATTTGAAAAACATTTTGAGGTAAGCAGAATGTTAATGTCAGAAATACTATTCATGCTTACATGGAACAGATAGCTAGAATTTCTTGTTAATAAGATAGTGGGGAAGTCATTATAGATAAAGAAATTATGTTGTCAAAAAGGAAAACTCCTGGAGCACATCATTTACTGGGGAGGAGGGACCTAGTGGGCATCACTTTATGGAAAATTGCATCTTTCTCATGCAAGGAAAATTCTTAGGCCAATAAGGGTTGTAGTGCAAAAGATACTGCAAAAGTAATGTTCTGCATAACACTAAAGTGTCACATAGGTGAGTGGAAAGTAGAGGCTGTTCAACTGTCAGTATAGTTTAGGCAGTTGGCTGAGAATAAGTGTGAAATGTAGTTAGGGTAAGAAGTCAGGCCATACAGTACATAGGAAATACTTACCAGAATAATTAGATGCAGGAAAAAAACATTTCATATCTGTCTCCTAAAGCAAACTCAAAACACTGCCAGATGACCTAATCACTAGAAGTTATACTTTTCCTAGAATTAAATTGTATTTACACTAAATACCTACCTCTACTTCCACAAATAACTATTCTTGTTCAGTGTTGTCCACTACATGCAAAATGATGTTTTATATGCCACAAGCCTTGAGCTCCCCCATACCTAATGATCAACATGGTTCAACTGCATATAAACCATCATTCAATAATGCTCCACTAACAGGAGTGTGACACACCATTCTGATACATGTGACTCCCTCTACTTGATTCTACTGAACCACCACTTCAAGTTTTGGCAGAAAATGGTTTTAAGTGAGAAGGAAGGGCAGGAAATGTGAAGGGAGGTAGCATCTATCAAAATTTACTTCCAGTATAGAAAAAATTGCAACTTCTGACAAGGTACATTATCTCCATTTACATAAATAGCTAGAATCCCATACTGAATAGGTAGAAAGACTGGTGCAATGGAAAGAAAGAAGCATTCTTGAAAATGTCTGAAGAACACCCAAAAGAGGGAGAGTCTTGCAGTAGAGGAACATATGTGGAAGACCACACCACTTCTGTATCAGGTATATTCTTCATCAAATGTGAAAAGAGGTGATGCAAATATGAGCAGAAAATGGGAGGAGCAATCCAAAAAGGGAAAAACAATGGAAATCCAGCCACAGAGAACCAATATCCATGTGAATGTAGGATGAGGGATTCTACTCAAAGGTGTGAACTGAAATTTTGCCAGCTCACTCAAAAGCTACATCCCTTCAGATAAACCCATACAGAGATGAGGCATCAGATTGAAGGATATTTCATCATCTACACCAACAGAACACAACCACCCTACTCTCAACTGAATGAATTCATTATTGTTTGTAACATATATCACTATCACATTTAGGAGGATGTCTCCATGGCCACCACCACAGTGACTTGGAAGTAGAAAGTGGTAAGGATTCCTTACGCTACTGAAAGAAAAAAAAGAGGGGAGAAAATTCAGTGGAGGACCATGAAAGCAAACCACTCCTGCTTTATTCTATATAAGGAATGACGGAGAGGTAGTTATCCATTTCTGTTTTACTCATGAAGTCCATGGGTAAAGACAGTCAAGAATTGGCACAAAAATAAAGGAAAAATACATCACAAGCAAAAAACCTACAAGTGATCTTGTGAAACACCTCATCTTAACAGTGTGTATTTGGTGGTCATGAAAATTACAAATATTAAGTCATCATGGCCTAACAATGCAAATTTGACTAATTTAAGCATACCTGGACAGACACCACTCACCACAGACCAGGATCCATACAGTAAAAAAAGGAAATGCTCCTGATAAATAAATGGTATATATAAAAAGCATTACTAACCCCAGGCACAGTCTCATTAAAGTCTGAAGAATGAAAACAGGTAGACGATGATAACCAGATGAGGAAGAAGGAATAACCCAATCGAATTAAAAAGCCTAACTGGTACAGGTGTAAGAAAAGGGTAGGAATGGGCATCATGGAAGAAAGCTATGTAGGCAATATAACAATGAAGAGCACAGCAGTATATATGAATCAGACTGAAAATACAGATGGGAAATGGAAAGAAGACAGCACACTGAGGGAGACAATGAATCTGGAAGGAATGCAATAATAAGCAAAGAATAAGAGAGTTAAAAACTTTACAGTGTTAAAAGTAATGAAAAGTGTGGATCAAGGCAGTCTGACAACTCAAGAATGAGGATACCAAAGACTCCTTACCAAACAGACAAGTGAGAAAATCTGTAAACAAGAGGAATAGTAGGGAAGAACAAAAACTGACTGAGATGGGACAGACTGCCAGCCCCCAGTTTTCTTGGGTACCACAAACAGCCTGGGATAAAAACCTGGAGAAGGATGAGTTACAGGTTCAATGGCTTTCTGGGAGAGAATATTTTGTGTTGACTCAGACAGAAATTGTCTTGTGGTAGGTTCCCAAGGCAATGTAAATGATATATGTATCAGGGATAATAAAGGTGGAGAAATGAAATGGATGACAAATGATCCAAAGATCTAAGGCAAAACCTCACCAGAGAAGAACACACTTGGTTGGGGTAGTCACCTGTACTGTTGGCAACATGTCCATCTGCACTGAATAGCTCTGAATGAGACAAACACTCAACCAAAGATGAAAGGGTTGACTACTCTCTTGCTGATTCTAAAGTTCCAGGAATATTTCTAAAAACATACCACTGGAGAAAAGGAGCCATATGCAAGTTCTGGAGATAAGTAGGTGGTAAATGCACTTGGGACAATACAGCATCTTTTCCCAGAAGATCCCAACAATAGAGAAATTACATATGTAAGGAAATAGCCAAAGATGAAAAATATGCAAGCATGGAGGTAATCAGGAACAGGCATTCCCAGGATCTTGGTAGAATGTCTCAAAATGTAGCATTACCCATGGAAGAATAAATTAGCTAATGGAAGGAGAGAAAGAGGAATCCATGCCAAAATATTTATTGTCTCAAAGAGATAACAAAGAAATGTCCATAAAGAACAAAGGGTACCATTAGGGTCAAAATAACCAAAGAAAGATAAGGAAAAGTGATTGGAAAAACATCAATTACTCTACCAGGCAGCATAAGTTTAGGGCAGAAGAAGCAGTCTGGGAATGATATTAATCTATTATCGTGGTAAAGAGTGCAGGCACTGTCCAAAACAAAATAGTCACAGTGGTGTTTGCTGCAAGTGTAAAGAAGAAAATCTTATATTTGTAGAGAAATATGGTACAGGGAACATGTGACCAAAAGTTCAAACAGAAGACATATAAGAGCACTGAGAAGTAAGCAGAGGTTCCAGTCCAGAAGCAGAACTGGATGAGAAGGAAGATGACTAATGAAAAAGTTTCAAAGGAGAACTTTAGAAAGAAATCAAGAATGGTCAGAGAATATATGGTAGGTTTGTGGTAAAACTACTTTATAACTACTGATGGTAGAAATGGGAAGAAGATAAAGAGGAAGCTAAGCATGTAAGAAGACTGAACCAATCTTAAATCAGAGAAACAAATGGTAGTGCTATATAGTCCAGGAAAGAAAAAAAAAAAGTTGAAGTTTGGTGATGAGAGAAGTTGCAAAGTCAGCAATGAGAGAATACCAAATATAGAAGAAATACACTGAAAATATCAGAAAACATAAATTGTAGGAAGGATCAGACTAGGTAAAATAGTCAATCCTCCATCAGGGTCAAAGTTACTAGGGTGTGACAAGCTATTAACTGAATTTGGTAGTTGTAGGCTAAAAACAGAAAGTGTAGAGGAAGGAAATAGAGGCTCTGACAGCAAACATCTTCATGTCGGTTGATGTAAAAAGTGTCTGTGGAAATGTATAAACGAACAGTGATGAGATGACCAGACAGACATGACAGTGGATCTTTGAATATTTTTCACTGATTAGCCAGTGACCACACACACACAAAAACAAAACTTGGGAGAAGAGAAAGCTTCCAAAAGAGACAAACTTCTTATGCAGTATAAGGCGACATGAGAGCTTTGATAATTAAAAACTCAGAGACTTAAAGGAAACTGTTGAGCCAACTCCACATATGAATTGAGAAAGTCCCTCACTCCCCCCCACAAATGAATGATTAATTGGCAGGTTGAGACTGATTTGGAAAACCTGATCAACCAGCATAAACACAGTGACTCCTGAAGAAGAATGGAGTTTGCAACAGTGGATGCCTTGATGGATGGGGCAAGTAGGAGCCAATCATCCATAATAGATAATTATAGGCCAAAGAAATACATTTTCTATGACAAAAAACTCTCCAGACTAAAACGAAAGCATACAGTGGTTTGAACTGAACATTCAAGAATTGTAGATGAACTAAAAGAAGTGACAGTAAGGCAGATAATTTGTTATGTGGAGATAAGCATCTGAGACATTGATCTTGGTCATATACATTCTGGGAAAGTACATCCACCTCAGAATGAGAAAATAATACATCTGGAACTGAAGATGGATTAAAACTGGTCAACAGGTGATAGAAGGGCTTGTTACATGGTAGTCATACTCTGCAAAGAGAGAATGAGAAAAGCTGATGGTCAGGAAAAGCTGTTAGAGCAACCATATAAGAGATTCAAGGAACACATCCCAAAATTTTGTATTTCATTACGAGGAGAAATCATATCAACATAACTTGAACTGAAAGTTCAAACTAAAACATGTAATATTTTGTACCTTTCTTATAAAAATTCTGTAATTCTTAATGAAAAAAATGAACAAAGCAGAGCTGAGGAAAAGAATAAAACTTTGTTGAAATGAAAATGCTCCTGGGGTTTACTGCACACAGAGGATGTGTTGGTGGAAGACTATAGTTTAGTGGGTTTACTGCACACGGAGGATGTGTTGGTGGAAGACTATAGTTTAGTGGGTTTACTGCATACAGATGATGTGTTGGTGGAAGACTATAGTCTAGTGATGATTATATCGTAGACTGGTGCAGTTAATGATAATACATGTAAGCAATGAAGTCTCACCCAAGGCTTGGCATATGCATAAAATGACAATTAGCTATCTGTTTTGTATAGAGGTGAGTATAGGTTTTCAATTGGTTACATCATTGAAAACATGCTATTCAAATGTTTGTAAACAAACATATTAGCAGAGAAATTTGGATTGAAAACATCCTTACTGAATTTATCATCTAAAATCTGTGTTAAAGCCAACTTTAGTCAAAACTACTGATAGTTTGGTAATAAAAACATATTATACAGGTCAATGTTGAACTTTATATGCAACCCAAATCCTCTCAGATGCTTAAATTAAAACTTTCATATTTTTATGATAAATATTTGCAGTTAAAATTAATTAAACTTGTATATAAACTTAAAATAATACATTAACTATAAACTGAGACATTATTTTTGACATATGAGAAACCACATATGAAAAAGTGTTAACACTTACAAAGAAAACTATAACCTTGCATATGTATATAGTTATTTTAGAAATCATATGTTGGTGTAAACAGTGGCAACTTTTTAAACACTCTACATGAAAGTAAAGTCACAAAACTCAATAAATTAAACCTTTAGATAATCACTTACATATTAATAATGACAGTCATTCATGCTTGCTATTTCATTATTAAGCTACAGAATAAAGCTTTAAATTTTAATTTAAAATTTCTGATACTTCAAAACAAAAGTGAGCTCAAACCAAGGTTTTTTTATTTAACAAATCAAAGTCTCACCTTAAAAAAGATAATAATTCCACATTACTAAGGTAGGAATTAAAGCCACTGTTACTGGTTTGTGATTGTTGAAGACTTTGGCTAACTTCACAAAGAAATGCTGGCACCCGAACTTTTAGTATGGCTTGGTGAATTTTAACTGCTAGAGGAGTTGGTATACCAGATGATTTGATAGTGATATCAGAAAAGTACCCTTCATCTAACAGCCTAAAAGATCAAAAGTATACCTGGTTTCAACTATATATGTCAAGAGAAGTTATTGTTAAAAAACAGAGTTTGACTAAAAACCAATTGAAATCTGAATTGTACTCTAAATTATTCTCAAATCAAACATTAAACTATAATCTCTACATACCCCTGAGTTAAATTGCCTAAAAGTACAGCTAACCCTACTTTCATTAATCTCTATGAATTGAAGATAGAAATATTATGCAGGGTACAAAACAAAGACTGAACATTTTTGAAGAAAACAAACATTTTTGCCTATGATCGGATACGTACTCTTATAATCAAATCAAAATAACTGATTACATGATTATAAGTAACAACCAACTATAGTATTACCATATATATTAATCGGGTTATTAGTCTGATTGTATAACTAACAACTATATGAAGGAACAGACACATAATGTCTTAATTGGTTTTTCAGTAACTTTGTCACTGTTGTAAAAACATTTTGGTCCTTAACATAGAAAGTTTACTTGCTATTTTAAATAATTAGACATAAGAAATAAAATGCAACATTATTTTTAACATACACAGTGTAGTGGTTCATTCAAAACACATGTTGTTGTGACACATGAATGTTTCATTTTATTATTCACATGTTCATTTATGTAGTAAAATCTGTATACAGTGTGCTTGTGTGTAGTCATTCTGTTGGAATGACAACAGATTGCCCACAATTGGCATTAATCTTTAAGCAAACTTAATGATAATTTGTTTTGATGATGAGTAGACATATTTTCTCAAGTCATGTTTGAGATCAAGGCTTACCACATGCCGAGTGAGTGTTATACTAACTGAGCTAAAGTACTTACCAATGCTGCACTTTTTAACGATTAACAAAAATTACATATCAGTTACTAGTCAGAAATTGAAATTATTACATTAGCATGAATTATCTTTTCAGTATTCAGTTTTTATATTATTATAGTAAACAGTCTACATCAATAGAATGTCATGAAGTAATACAGATACAGCCAAAACTTTGTTACTAAGTTTCATCCTTAATACAGAAGTTTATTCATTACACTAAATTATTAGTTTATTGAAAAACCTGAGGAGAAAAGTCAAGAATAATGAACACTATAAAACACTTTTGAATGATACACTTTCCCAATTTTATTTAAAATCAAACTAACAATATATTCTTCTGCTAACCTTGTCCTCTAAAATAATGTTGAAACATTAATATATATGCATAAAATTTGTTACAAACAAAAGCTCAAAAAAACAAATGCTGCACCAATCAAAAGGATACCCAGGGTACAGGTTATAATGTAGGATATGAAATGTACTCTAGATTTTGGAGGTGACTGAAAAAGTAGGACCCACATAGTGGTGGGGATACACCATATATCAGTATTAACCTCTGTTTGCCAGTCTCACATGAAGAATAAAATAATTAGATAATCAAAAAATAAAATAAAAATAGAGAGTGAGATGTCAGTGCTCAAACCATCAACATCCTGCATCTATATCACTCTTCACTGCCTGCAGACAGTTGTGGTAAGGTGACTGCTTTCAGAACTAAATAACAATAATAATAAAATAAAAAGGTACTACCAGTTGGAGGTTAGGTAAATAAACTTTCCTCAAAAAGTTGACATTCCAGCCCCCATTGTGGTAATACGAACTAATTAGTAGCCCAGCAAACAAAAATGGGTTGATTTTTCAGAATTTTGCAGTAATTTACTGCAAATTAAACTTTCATATTTAGTAACTAATTTTAAAGAAAGTGTTCAGTGACTTGCAGATTTCTAAAATTATTCATCAATCTATAAAAAATTAGTTTTCCTTGCAAAAACTTAAAGCCTACTGTTAGTTATAAATACAAAGTTCCAATTGGTCCACTATAATATAATTATAAAAGTTTCTTAACTAATTTAAATGTAGATGAAATTAACTTACCTTGTGAGTGTGAAAATAGTTTATTTATAGATACTTCCCACAAACATATTATTACTAGTAACTTGAAAATTATAAAAGATAAACTATTATGTGAAACACTTAAAAATAATCTAAAAACAAAATTGTCACAAAATGTAATAAGCAAAACATTCTATAATCTATCAAAAACAATATTGATGAATATATTTTGAACCCAACATTTTATCCTCCTAGTGGTTTTTGGAACAGAAGTTTTATGAACTTAAAAAATTAAAATTATCCCATATAAAATTAAAAATACCGTATAGATTTTCATTTAATCAGTTAAAAAATAACATTCAGGAATCACAAGAAAAATATGTTATAGTTCCCATTGATAAACTAAGTGTAATTTTGGTTTGATTTTTAAAACGTTTTATGCATTAATTATCATAAAAGAAATTAACAGTACACAAACATTTAAACTTATTAACTGATCTAAAAACACAGTAATTAATAATTTCATTACAGCTCATAAAAAACTTTATTATAAACCAAATTCTTATGTAGATTTACCTTTTCTATATGCTATTCCTAAACTCTGTTAATCTCCAATTAAATTTAAATTTATTTCTAGTTCAATAAGAATAATTAAACAATCAGTCATTTTATTAAATACATTACTTAATATTTTATTCAATAAAATTAAAATTTTAAGTGTTAATAATAAGAAACATGTTTGGGATAATAAAAATTATCAACCCATTTTAGAATACCTAAGAAATTGTGAACAAGTAAAGAATATTCAAACATATGATTTCACCACACTGTACACCCCAATTCCATTAAAATATTTAAATTATGCTATAAATTTATTGATAGAACAGTTCTATCATCCTTTCATAGAAAAAGTATATTTAGCTCCAAAAATAACAACAAGATATATTAAGTTTTTGCATTCATAATAATTATGTATTTTTCAATAACCTAGTATTTAAACAAGTAATAGGAGTTCCAATTGGAGCTCACTATTCTACTTGTATTGCAAATATATATCTTTATTTTATGAGAATAGTTTTATCGAAAATTACGTAAACCCAGACATTTTTGCTTTAACTTACAGGTGTATAGATGATTTAATTAGTATAAATAATCCTCCAATAAATAATATTACTAACACTAATTATTAATTAGAAATTGAAGATACTTTAATATCTGATGTAGAGGCACATTATTTAAATTTAGAACTCAAAATATTAATACTGATATCAATCTAAATTTTTTGATAAAAGAAAATATTTTGCTTTCCCAATATATGGTTTACCCTCATTTAATAGCAATGCACTACATTCTTCTGTTATGAGCATTATAACTTCACAATTAATCAGATTTTGTAAAATTACAATATTTTATTATTAATGTCAAAACTCTGATACAAAAATTAACATTTAATATGATTTAATAAAGAAACTCTAAATAAAATTGTTAAAATATTCCGTGATAAATATAAGAATGTATTAAATAAATATAATGAAGTAAAATTTAAGGTAATTTAATTGAAAGTTTCCGATAAGTATTTTTAGCTGTTAATAAGGTCATTTAAAGAACAATGTAGCACTATTTTATGCAAGTAAACATCTTATCACAAACAAAGGCTTGTTTAGAGTCTGCAACTGGGTAGTTACAGTGAAATTAATGGGTGCTTGTTGGGTGTTATAACAATTAGTTCAGATAACTGGTTGGGACCCTTTATTCTAGAATAAAGCACTGGGCTATTAATTAGTTCCTTACTACCACAATGGGAGCTGGTATGCCAATTTTGGGAGGTAAGTTCATTTAACTTACTCCTAAGAGGTGGTAGCAGTTCATTATTTTCTTCTTCTTTACATTGGAGAGCAGTCACTTTCCCATAACTGTCTGCAGACAGAGAAGGATGACAAAGATGTGGGAAATTGTAGGCTTGAGCACCCACATCTCACTCCCCAAATGTCTCTTTATTTTGATCATTTAATTATTTTATTCTTCATGTAAGACTGGCAAACAGAGATTAAGACTGATAGTCTTAAAACCTAGAGTACCTTTTAAATCCCACCTTATAGCTTGTACACTGGGGATCTTTACAATTGGTACATCATTTCTAATATTTGTTTGGGCTTATTTTTGCTTATAACAAATTATCATTAGTTAGAGGTTTGGATTTGCCATTTTTAATGCAGTTCTTCCTTTTAATTTGAATTTATTTTACTTTATTGTTCAGTATTAATATTCCATATATATCATTACTGAAGAGTGTTTTTGACTGCTTACACATCAAATAATAAAAAAAGCAAAATAATATAATTAATTCTTTCCTCAAATAAATTGCACTTTACTCATTTCTGACATTAACATGTGCATTCACTGTAAACAACAAATCCGACACCTGCTTGGCAGTTTGCAACAACCTTATTCACATGAAACAAAAACCACAACCTTTTAATTAAAGTTTCTATTCTGCAGTTTTGAACTCTAAAATATTTTCTTAACAGACTGTCTCACTTGATGTTTAAATAAATTGTAATTATGTTATAAATTGTTTCTTCAATTTAACAACTCAATAAAGTGAGCTGGTTTTTATATGTAACAATCTACTTCAATGATAAAATATGAAAAAAGTAGTTTGGATTTTTTGCATGTGTTCAACATCTGGCCTTATATGGTTTTGAAGGATTTATATA